>NW_027461858.1:0-300000 GCF_050947455.1 Rhinoderma darwinii | reverse complement strand
GTTATTGTAATACAGGAGGAGCACTCTGGTGTCCTGTCTGTGCTGGGTTATTGTAATACAGGAGGAGCACTCTGTGGTGTCTCCTCTGTGCCGGGCTATTGTAATACAGGAGGAGCACTCTGTGGTGTCCTGTCTGTGCTGGGTTATTGTAATACAGGAGGAGCACTCTGTGGTGTCCTGTCTGTGCTGGGTTATTGTAATACAGGAGGAGCACTCTGGTGTCCTGTCTGTGCTGGGTTATTGTAATACAGGAGGAGCACTCTGTGGTGTCCTGTCTGTGCTGGGTTATTGTAATACAGGAGGAGCACTCTGGTGTCCTGTCTGTGCTGGGTTATTGTAATACAGGAGGAGCACTCTGTGGTGTCTCCTCTGTGCCGGGCTATTGTAATACAGGAGGAGCACTCTGTGGTGTCCTGTCTGTGCTGGGTTATTGTAATACAGGAGGAGCACTCTGTGGTGTCCTGTCTGTGCTGGGTTATTGTAATACAGGAGGAGCACTCTGGTGTCCTGTCTGTGCTGGGTTATTGTAATACAGGAGGAGCACTCTGTGGTGTCTCCTCTGTGCCGGGTTATTGTAATACAGGAGGAGCACTCTGTGGTGTCCTGTCTGTGCTGGGTTATTGTAATACAGGAGGAGCACTCTGGTGTCCTGTCTGTGCTGGGTTATTGTAATACAGGAGGAGCACTCTGTGGTGTCCTGTCTGTGCTGGGTTATTGTAATACAGGAGGAGCACTCTGGTGTCCTGTCTGTGCTGGGTTATTGTAATACAGGAGGAGCACTCTGGTGTCCTGTCTGTGCTGGGTTATTGTAATACAGGAGGAGCACTCTGGTGTCCTGTCTGTGCTGGGTTATTGTAATACAGGAGAAGCACTCTGTGGTGCCTCCTCTGTGCCGGGTTATTGTAATACAGGAGGAGCACTCTGTGGTGTCCTGTCTGTGCTGGGTTATTGTAATACAGGAGGAGCACTCTCTGGTGTCCTGTCTGTGCCGGGTTATTGTAATACAGGAGGAGCACTCTGGTGTCCTGTCTGTGCTGGGTTATTGTAATACAGGAGGAGCACTCTGTGGTGTCCTGTCTGTGCTGGGTTATTGTAATACAGGAGGAGCACTCTGTGGTGTCCTGTCTGTGCTGGGTTATTGTAATACAGGAGGAGCACTCTGTGGTGTCCTGTCTTTGCTGGGTTATTGTAATACAGGAGGAGCACTCTGTGGTGTCCTGTCTGTGCTGGGTTATTGTAATACAGGAGGAGCACTCTGGTGTCCTGTCTGTGCCGGGTTATTGTAATACAGGAGGAGCACTCTGTGGTGTCTCCTCTGTGCCGGGTATTGCAATACAGACATTGCTGTTACAATAATCTTGCACAAAACAACAAAGTTTGCTCCACCCGAATTACAATACCCGATATTTTTTTTGGTGCAAGGTTGTTGTAGCCGCAAACTCTAGTGTGTTGAGTCGTTATTGTAATACAGGTGGAGCAGACTCTGGTGTCTGTGCCTGGTTATTGGAGCAGTCTCTGGTTTCTTCTACACGCTGTAATAGAATAGGAACATAATGCCCGAAATATGAAGGTACAGGGACATAATGCCGGTAATATGAAGGAACAGGGACATAATGCCTGTAATAAGAAGGAACCGGGACATAATGCCGGTAATATGAGGGAGCAGGGACATAATGCCGGTAATATGAAGGAACAGGGACAAAATGCTGGTAAGATGAGGGAACAAGGACATAATGCCTGTAATATGAGGGAACAGGGACATAAAGCCTGTAATATGAAAAAAACAGGGACATATAGCATGTAATATGAAGGAACAGGGACGTAAAGCCTGTAATATGAAGGAACAGGGAAATAATGGCGGTAAGGTGATGGAACAGGGATATATTACCGGCAATTTGTCCCTGTTCCCTCATCTTACCGGAATTATGTCCCTGTTCCTTCATATTACCGGCAATATGTCCCTGTTCCTTCATATTACCGCCATTATGTCCCTGTTCCTTCATATTACCGGCATTATATACCTCTCCTTCATATTACCGGCATTATCTCCCTGTTCCCTCATATTACAGGCATTATTTCCCTGTTCCTTCATATTACCGGCATTATGTCCCTGTTCCTTCATATTACCGGCATTATGTCCCTGTTCCTTCATATTACAGGCATTATGTCCCTGTTCCTTCATATTACAGGCATTATTTTCCTGTTCCTTCATATTACAGGTATTATGTCCCTGTTCCTTCATATTACCGGCATTATGTCCCTGTTCCTTCATATTACAGGCATTACGTCCCTGTTCCTTCATATTACAGGCATTATTTTCCTGTTCCTTCATATTACAGGTATTATGTCCCTGTTCCTTCATATTTCCGGCATTATGTCCTTATTCCTTCATTTTACCGGCATTATGTCCCTGTTCCTTCATATTACATGCATTATGTCCCTGTTCCTTCATATTACCGGCATTATGTCCCTGTTCCTTCATATTACCGGCATTATTTCCCTGTTTCCTCATCATACCGGCATTATCTCCCTGTTCCTTCATATTACTGGCATTATGTCCCTGTTCCTTCATATTACCGGCATTATGTCCCTGTTCCCTCATATTACCGGCATTATGTCTCTGTTCCTTCATCTTACCGGCTTTATGTCCCTGTTCCCTCATCTGAACCGGCATTATGTGCCTGTTACATCATAGTACCGGCATTATGTCCCTGTTCCTTCATATTACCGGCATTATGTCCAATTCCTTCATATTACCGGCATTATGTCCCTGTTCCTTCATATTACCGGCATTATGTCCCTGTTCCTTCATATTACCGGCATTATGTCCCTGTTCCTTCATATTACCGGCATTATGTCCCTGTTCCATCATAGTACCGGCATTATGTCCCTGTTCCTTCATATCACCGCCATTTTGTCCCTGTTCCCTCATATTATCGGCATTATGTCCCTGTTCCTTCATATTACCGGCATTATTTCCCTGTTCCTTCATATTACAGGCATTATGTCCCTGTTCCCTCATATTACAGGAATTATGTCCCTGTTCCTTCATATTACCAGCATTATTTTCCTGTTCCTTCATATTACCGGCACTATGTCCCTGTTCCTTCATATTACCAGCATTATGTCCCTGTTCCTTCATATTACAGGCATTATGACCCTGTTCCTTCATATTACCGGCATTATTTCCCTGTTCCTTCATATTACCCGCATTATGTCCCTGTTTCTTCATATTACAGGCATTATGTCCCTGCTCCTTCATATTACATGCATTATGTCCCTGTTTCTTCATATTAGCGGCATTATGTCCCTGTTCCTTCATATTACAGGCATTATGTCCCTGTTCCTTCATATTACCGGCATTATGTCCCTGTTCCTTCATATTACCGGCATTATGTCCCTGTTCCTTCATATTACCGGCATTATGTCCCTGTTCCTTCATATTACCGGCATTATGTCCCTGTTCCTTCATATTACAGGCATTATGCCCCTGTTCCCTCATATTACAGGAATTATGTCCCTGTTCCCTCATATTATCGGCATTATGTCCCTGTTCCTTCATATTACCGGCATTATTTCCCTGTTCCTTCATATTACAGGCATTATGTCCCTGTTCCCTCATATTACAGGAATTATGTCCCTGTTCCTTCATATTACCGGCATTATGTCCCTGTTCCTTCATATTACCGGCACTATGTCCCTGTTCCTTCATATTACCGGCATTATGTGCCTCTTCCTTCATATTACCAGCATTATTTTCCTGTTCCTTCATATTACCGGCACTATGTCCCTGTTCCTTCATATTACCAGCATTATTTCCCTGTTCCTTCATATTACCGGCATTATTTCCCTGTTCCTTCATATTACCGGCATTATGTCCCTGTTCCTTCATATTACCGGCATTATGTCCCTGTTCCTTCATATTACAGGCATTATGTCCCTGTTCCTTCATATTACCAGCATTATGTCCCTGTTCCTTCATATTACCGGCATTATGTCCCTGTTCCTTCATATTACCGGCATTATGTCCCTGTTCCTTCATATTACCAGCATTATGTCCCTGTTCCTTCATATTACAGGAATTATGACCCTGTTCCTTCATATTACCAGCATTATGTCCCTGTCCCTTCATATTACAGGCATTATGTCCCTGTTCCCTCATATTACAGGCATTATGTCCCTGTTCCTTCATATTACCGGCATTATTTCCCTGTTCCTTCATATTACCGGCATTATGTCCCTGTTCCTTCATATTACAGGCAGTATGTCCTATTCCTTCGTATTACAGGCATTATGTCCCTGTTTCTTCATATTACAGGCATTATGTCCCTGTTCCTTCATATTACAGGCATTATGTCCCTGTTCCATCATAGTACCGGCATTATGTCCCTGTTCCTTCATATCACCGGCATTTTGTCCCTGTTCCCTCATCTTAACGGCATTATGTCCCTGTTCCTTCATATTACAGGCATTATGTCCCTGTTCCCTCATATTACAGGAATTATGTCCCTGTTCCCTCATATTATCGGCATTATGTCCCTGTTCCTTCATATTACCGGCATTATTTCCCTGTTCCTTCATATTACAGGCATTATGTCCCTGTTCCCTCATATTACAGGAATTATGTCCCTGTTCCTTCATATTACCGGCATTATTTTCCTGTTCCTTCATATTACCGGCACTATGTCCCTGTTCCTTCATATTACAGGCATTATGACCCTGTTCCTTCATATTACCGGCATTATTTCCCTGTTCCTTCATATTACCGGCATTATGTCCCTGTTCCTTCATATTACAGGCAGTATGTCCTATTCCTTCGTATTACAGGCATTATGTCCCTGTTTCTTCATATTACCGGCATTATGTCCCTGTTCCTTCATATTACAGGCATTATGTCCCTGTTCCTTCATATTACCAGCATTATGTCCCTGTTCCTTCATATTACCGGCATTATGTCCCTGTTCCTTCATATTACCGGCATTATGTCCCTGTTCCTTCATATTACCAGCATTATGTCCCTGTTCCTTCATATTACAGGAATCATGACCCTGTTCCTTCATATTACCAGCATTATGTCCCTGTCCCTTCATATTACAGGCATTATGTCCCTGTTCCCTCATATTACAGGCATTATGTCCCTGTTCCTTCATATTACCGGCATTATTTCCCTGTTCCTTCATATTACCGGCATTATGTCCCTGTTCCTTCATATTACAGGCAGTATGTCCTATTCCTTCGTATTACAGGCATTATGTCCCTGTTTCTTCATATTACAGGCATTATGTCCCTGTTCCTTCATATTACCGCATTATGTCCCTGTTCCTTCGTATTACAGGCATTATGTCCCTGTTCCTTCATATTACAGGCATTATGTCCCTGTTCCTTCATATTACCGGCATTATGTCCCTGTTCCTTCATATTACCGACATTATGTCCCTGTTCCTTCATATTACAGTCATTATATCTTGTTCCTTCATATTACCGACATTATGTCCCTGTTCCTTCATATTACCGGCATTACGTCCTGGCTCCTTCATATTATCGGCATTACGTCGCTGTTCCCTCATCTTACATGCATTATGTCCCTGTTCCCTCATCTTAACGGCATTATGTCCCTGTTCCTTTATATTATCGGCATTACCTCCCTGTTCCTTCATATTACCTGGCATTATGTCCCTGTTCATTCATATACCGGCATTATGTCCCTGTTCCTTCATATTACAGGAATTATGACCCTGTTCCTTCATATTACCAGCATTATGTCCCTGTCCCTTCATATTACAGGCATTATGTCCCTGTTCCCTCATATTACAGGCATTATGTCCCTGTTCCTTCATATTACCGGCATTATGTCCCTGTTCCTTCATATTACAGGCATTATGTCCCTGTTCCATCATAGTACCGGCATTATGTCCCTGTTCCTTCATATCACCGGCATTTTGTCCCTGTTCCCTCATCTTAACGGCATTATGTCCCTGTTCCTTCATATTACAGGCATTATGTCCTGTTCCCTCATATTACAGGAATTATGTCCCTGTTCCCTCATATTATCGGCATTATGTCCCTGTTCCTTCATATTACGGCATTATTTCCCTGTTCCTTCATATTACAGGCATTATGTCCCCTGTTCCTTCATATTACAGGCATTATGACCCTGTTCCTTCATATTACCGGCATTATGTCCCTGTTCCTTCATATTACCGGCATTATTTCCCTTGTTCCTTCATATTACCGGCATTATTTCCCTGTTCCTTCATATTACCGGCATTATGTCCCCTGGTCCTTCATATTACAGGCAGTATGTCCTATTCCTTCGTATTACAGGCATTATGTCCCTGTTTCTTCATATTACCGGCATTATGTCCCTGTTCCTTCATATTACAGGCATTATGTCCCTGTTCCTTCATATTACCAGCATTATGTCCCTGTTCCTTCATATTACCGGCATTATGTCCCTGTTCCTTCATATTACCGGCATTATGTCCCTGTTCCTTCATATTACCAGCATTATGTCCCTGTTCCGTTCATATTACAGGAATTATGACCCTGTTCCTTCATATTACCAGCATTATGTCCCTGTCCCTTCATATTACAGGCATTATGTCCCTGTTCCCTCATATTACAGGCATTATGTCCCTGTTCCTTCATATTACCGGCATTATTTCCCTGTTCCTTCATATTACCGGCATTATGTCCCTGTTCCTTCATATTACAGGCAGTATGTCCCTGTTTCTTCATATTACAGGCATTATGTCCCTGTTTCTTCCTATTACAGGCATTATGTCCCTGTTCATCATCAGTACCGGCATTATGTCCCTGTTCCTTCATATCACCGGCATTATGTCCCTGTTCCCTCATCTTAACGGCATTATGTCCCTGTTCCTTCATATCACCGGCATTTTGTCCCTGTTCCCTCATCTTAACGGCATTATGTCCCTGTTCCTTCATATTACAGGCATTATGTCCCTGTTCCCTCATATTACAGGAATTATGTCCCTGTTCCCTCATATTATCGGCATTATGTCCCTGTTCCTTCATATTACCGGCATTATTTCCCTGTTCCTTCATATTACAGGCATTATGTCCCTGTTCCCTCATATTACAGGAATTATGTCCCTGTTCCTTCATATTACCGGCATTATTTTCCTGTTCCTTCATATTACCGGCACTATGTCCCTGTTCCTTGATATTACCAGCATTATGTCCCTGTTCCTTCATATTACAGGCATTATGACCCTGTTCCTTCATATTACCGGCATTATTTCCCTGTTCCTTCATATTACCGGCATTATGTCCCTGTTCCTTCATATTACAGGCATTATTTCCCTGTTCCTTCATATTACCGGCATTATGTCCCTGTTCCTTCATATTACAGGCAGTATGTCCTATTCCTTCGTATTACAGGCATTATGTCCCTGTTTCTTCATATTACCGGCATTATGTCCCTGTTCCTTCATATTACAGGCATTATGTCCCTGTTCCTTCATATTACCAGCATTATGTCCCTGTTCCTTCATATTACCGGCATTATGTCCCTGTTCCTTCATATTACCGGCATTATGTCCCTGTTCCTTCATATTACCAGCATTATGTCCCTGTTCCTTCATATTACAGGAATTATGACCCTGTTCCTTCATATTACCAGCATTATGTCCCTGTCCCTTCATATTACAGGCATTATGTCCCTGTTCCCTCATATTACAGGCATTATGTCCCTGTTCCTTCATATTACCGGCATTATTTCCCTGTTCCTTCATATTACCGGCATTATGTCCCTGTTCCTTCATATTACAGGCATTATGTCCCTGTTCCTTCATATTACCGCATTATGTCCCTGTTCCTTCGTATTACAGGCATTATGTCCCTGTTCCTTCATATTACAGGCATTATGTCCCTGTTCCTTCATATTACCGGCATTATGTCCCTGTTCCTTCATATTACCGGCATTATGTCCCTGTTCCTTCATATTACAGTCATTATATCTTGTTCCTTCATATTACCGACATTATGTCCCTGTTCCTTCATATTACCGGCATTACGTCCTGGCTCCTTCATATTATCGGCATTACGTCGCTGTTCCCTCATCTTACATGCATTATGTCCCTGTTCCCTCATATTACAGGAATTATGTCCCTGTTCCCTCATATTATCGGCATTATGTCCCTGTTCCTTCATATTACCGGCATTATTTCCCTGTTCCTTCATATTACAGGCATTATGTCCCTGTTCCCTCATATTACAGGAATTATGTCCCTGTTCCTTCATATTACCGGCATTATTTTCCTGTTCCTTCATATTACCGGCATTACGTCCTGGCTCCTTCATATTATCGGCATTACGTCGCTGTTCCCTCATCTTACATGCATTATGTCCCTGTTCCCTCATCTTAACGGCATTATGTCCCTGTTCCTTTATATTATCGGCATTACCTCCCTGTTCCTTCATATTACTGGCATTATGTCCCTGTTCATTCATATTACCGGCATTATGTCCCTGTTCCTTCTTATTACCGGCATTATGTCCTTATTCCTTCATATTACCGGCATTATGTCCCTGTTCCTTCATCTTACCGGCTTTATGTCCCTGTTCCCTCATCTGAACCGGCATTATGTCCCTATTCCTTCATATTACAGGCATTATGTCCCTGTTCCTTCATATTACAGACATTATGTCCCTGTTCCATCATAGTACCGGCATTATGTCCCTGTTCCTTGATATTACCGGCATTTTGTCCCTATTCCCTCATCTTACCTGCATTATTTCCCTGTTCCCTCATATTACAGGCATTTTGTCCCTGATCCTTCATATTACAGGCTTCATGTCCCTGTACTTCATATTACAGGCATTATGTCCTTGTTCCTTCATATTACCGGCATTATTTCCCTGTTCCTGCATAATACCGGCATTATGTCCCTGTTCCTGCATATTACCGGCATTATGTCCCTGTTCCCTCATCTTACCGGCATTATCTCCCTGTTCCCTCATCATACCGGCATTATGTTCCTGTTCCCTCCTCTTACCGGCATTATGTCCCTGTTCCTTCATATTATCAGCAGTACGTCTCTGTTCCTTCATATTACCAGCATTATGTCCCTGTTCCTCCATATAATCGGCATTTTGTCCTTGTTCCTTCAAAGTACCGGCATTATGTCCCTGTTCCTTCATATTACCGCATTATGTCCCTGTTTCTTCATATTACCGGCATTATGTCCCTGTTACTTCATATTACATCCATTATTTCCCTGTTCCTTCATATTACCGGAATTATGTCCCTGTTCCTTCATATTACAGGCATTATGACCCTGTTCCTTCATATTACAGGCATTATGTCCCTGTTCCTTCATATTACAGGCATTATGTCCCTGTTCCTTCATATTACAGGCATTATGTCCCTGTTCCTTCATATTACAGGCATTATGTCCCTGTTCCTTCATATTACCGGCATTATGTCCCAGTCCCTTCATATTACCGGCATTATGTCTCTGTCCCTTCATATTTCCGGCATTATGTCCCTGTTCCTTCATATTACCGGCATTATGTCCCTGTTCCTTCATATTACAGGCATTATGTCCCTGTTCCTTCATATTACCTGCATTATGTCCCTGTTCCCTCTTCTTGCCGGCATTATGTCCCTGTTCCTGCATATTACAGGCATTATGTCCTATTCCTTCATATTACCGGCATTATGTCCCTGTTCCTTCATATTACAGGCATTATGTCCCTGTTCCTTCATATTACAGGCATTATGTCCCTGTTCCCTCATATTACCGGCATTATGTCCCTGTTCCTTCATATTACCGGCATTATGTCCCTGTTCCTTCATATTACAGGCATTATGTCCCTGTTCCCTCATCTTACCGGCATTATGTCCCTGTTCCTTCATATTACCGGCATTATCTCCCTGTTCCTTCATATTACCGGCATTATGTCCCTGATCCTTCAAATTACCGGCATTATGTCTCTGTTCCTTCATATTACCGACATTATGTCCCTGTTCCTTCATATTACAGGCATTATGACCCTGCTCCTTCATATTACCGGCATTATGTCCCTGTTCCTTCATATTACCGGCATTATGTCCCTGTTCCTTCATATTACCGGCATTATGTCCCTGTTCCTTCATATTACCAGCATTATGTCCCTATTCCTTCATATTACCGGCATTATGTCCCTGTTCCCTCTTCTTACCAGCATTATGTGCTTGTTCCTTCATATTACCGGCATTATGTCCCTGCTCCTTCATATTACCGGCATTATGTCCTTATTCCTTCATATTACCGGCATTATGTCCCTTTTCCCTCATATTACCGGCATTATCTCCCTGTTCCTTCATATTACCGGCATTATGTCCCTGTTCTTTCATATTACAGGCATTATGTCCCTGTTCCTTCATATTACTGGCATTATGTCCCTATTCCTTCATATTACGAGCATTTTGTCCCTGTTCCTTCATATTACAGGCATTATGTCCCTGTTCCCTCATCTTACCGGCATTATGTCCCTGTTCCTTCATATTACAGGCATTATGTCCCTGTTCCTTCATATTACAGGCATTATGTCCCTGTTCCCTCATATTACAGGCATTATGTCCCTGTTCCTTCATATTATGAGCATTATGTCCCTGTTCCTTCATATTTCCAGCATTATGTCCCTGTTCCTTCATATTACCGGCATTATGTCCCTGTTCCTTCATATTACAGGCATTATGTCCCTGCTCCTTTATATTACCGGCATTATGTCCCTGTTCCCTCATATTACATGCATTATGTCCCTGTTCCTTCATATTACATGCATTATGTCCCTGTACCTTCATAATACCGGCATTATGTCCCTGTTCCTTCATATTACCGGCATTATGTCCCTGTTCTTTCATATTACAGGCATTATGTCCCTGTTCCTTCATATAATATATAGATATAGTGTGCATTTCCTGCATTGACCACACGATGGCGATGCTGCCCAGCATATCACTAGGCTGCCTGCATTACATTCAATTTAGTGAGATTTCTCAACATTGACCACACGATGGCGCTGCTGCTTAGAATAAATCCCAATCGGGCTTCAAACAAACTTTCTCAAATATATAATATATAGATATAGTGTGCATTTCCCAGCATTGACCACATGATGGCGCTGCTGCTCAGCGTATCACTAGGCAGCCTGCCTTACATTAAATTTAGTGAGATTTCTCAGCATTGACCACACGATGGCGCTGCTGCCTAGCGAATCACAATCGGGCTTCAAACAAACTTTCTAAAATATATAATATATAGATATAGCGTGCATTTCCCAGCATTGACCACACGATGGCGCTGCTGCTCAGAGTATCACTAGGCTGCCAGCCTTACATTAAATTTAGTGAGATTTCTCAGCATTGACCACACGATGGCGCTGCTGCTTAGCGTATCACAATCGGGCTTCAAACAAACTTTCTAAAATATATAATAGATATAGTGTGCATTTCCCTGCATTGACCACACGATGGCGCTGCTGCTCACCGTATTACTAGGCTGCCTGCATAAGGCTGGGTTCACACGAGCACATTAACGTCCGTAATGGACGGACGTATTTCGGCCGGAAGTCCCGGACCGAACTCAGTGCAGGGAGCCGGGCTCCTAGCATCATAGTTATGTACGACGCTAGGAGTCCCTGCCTCTCCGTGGAACTACTGTCCGGTACTGAAAACTTGATTACATGATTACCTTGATGACATACTTGTGTTTTCCAAGGACTGGTCCTCCCACATTGAGCATGTCAGGAAGGTGCTCCAGGTCCTTCGGGAAAACAAACTGTTTGCGAAGACCGAAAAATGTGTGTTTGGGGTGCAGGAGATACCATTTTTGGGTCAAATCCTCACTCCTCATGAATTCCGCATGGACCCCGCCAAGGTCCAGGCTGTGGCGGAATGGGTCCAACCTGCCTCCCTGAAGGCGTTACAGTGCTTCCTGGGGTCCGCTAATTATTACAGGAGATTTATTGCTAACTTCTCGGTCATCGCTAAGCCTCTTACGGACCTCACTCGCAAAGCTGCTAATCTCCTCCACTGGCCTTCGGAGGCCGTCCAGACTTTTGAGGTTTATCTCGGCCCCGGTGCTGGTTCAGCCCAACCAAATGGAGCCATTCATCGTGGAGGTTGACGCCTCCGAGGTGGGAGTGGGTGTTGTCTTGTCTCAGGGTACCAGGTCCCTCACCCATCTCCGTCCCTGTGCCTACTTCTCCAGGAAGTTCTCGCCCACAGAGAGTAAGTATGACATTGGCAACCGCAAACTCTTAGCCATTAAATGGGCATTTGAAGAGTGGCGCCACTTCCTGGAAGGGGCTAGGCACCAGGTAACGGTCCTTACCAACCACAAGAAGCTGGTTTTCCTAGAATCTGCCCGGAGGCTAAACCCGAGACAAGCTCGATGGGCGTTATTTTTTACCAGATTCAACTTTTTGGTCACCTATAGGGCTGGGTCTAAAAATATTAAGGCCGATGCACTGTCGCGCAGCTTCATGGCCAGCCCTCCTTCGGAGGTAGATCCTGCTTGTATTCTGCCTCCTGGTATAATAATTTCACAATTCAAAAGTGCAGCAATCCGAGCATCCAGCTCTAAATCTAGGCAATAAGCCATACTGGGGACACACCACTGATCGCCCTCAAATCCAAAGAGAAAATATAGTTAATTCAATTCTCAAGGTATATAAACAAAAAGGGAGGGAAAAAAGCACCCTCCAAAATAATTTGTATAGAAAAAAGATGTGGTTATAACTAAACCATACCTAAAGAACCCCAAATTGCAATATAATATAGCACGGGGCCATTTCTGATAAAGATTATTGAAAAAAGAAAAAATGATCCAGAGATATCACGAGGCACTCTTGGGTTAGATAAAAATTTATCCAAATACTTTATTTTCAATTCCAGATAATACCGGCAATATTAATATATACAACAAAAGTTTAAAAGAATCTCCTGGCCAGGAAAAGAGAACCTACAATGGCACCTCTATGCATAAGTCAGATCCCCTAATGGAGAAATAACATTCATTATATAGATTTTTTTGACAAAGTTATGAAAAGAAAAACATTACAAAAGAAAACCGCTGGGTTGTGTTCACACTTGCGTGTTTCAACCATGTAGATTGTTTGATCCAAATAGTGGCCAGAGTTCCTATTTCAAGTGGTTGGTAATGATGTTTTGGAGAGAATCTTTTTATACAATATAGTTCTCAACATAGGAAAATAGTCCTCTTATATTCAGGGGATACATTTTGCAGCGTGTTTTTTTCTCTCTTTCTATGAACAGATCCTTGGTTTTTATAGGGATCTTATAGTGATAGGTAGTGATAGGTAGTCTATTCATAGACCCTTTGGGTCAGTATGTAGCCCTCGTAATCTTGAATTTTAGAGCAGAGCACTTTTATAGCTCCTATAGGTTCTTACCTTAAACATCCAGCGAGTGCCAGGAAACCATACGTAGGGGCAATCAGCCCAGCAGGTGGAATTGAAAATCTTCACCAGGGTGATATTCACTTATATGGCCATGTGTTTCATTTAAGGCCTCCAAATCTCCACCATCACATCAACCAATGCTCTCCTCCTCGATATACGTGGGCATTCACCACTGCACTCCGAGAGACACAGGACCCGACAAGGCAGGACCGCACGCCGGCAGCCAGGTAAGTTTAAAATTGTATGGTATGTCTCTTTCCACGTGGTGTCTCCAACATTGGACAGGGATTCACAGGGCAGGGTTTAGACGTCACTACCTGCCCTGCTGATTAGGTCAGCTGACGCGTTTCATCCCTGAACGGGATTTCCTCAGAGCTGTTTGACAAGTGCTGCCAAATACGTTATATTTATAGTGTCCCAAAATGCATTCATTGGCTCCAAGGTTACAGACGTAATCTTCCATGGAGATAATCTAAACTGCTATGAATAATGTATGCAGATCTTTCATAAGACACAACAATCAATTTTAACAGCAAATGAAAACAATTTTATGATCCAACAATGAATTCATGTTTATAAAATCTATTCAGTCTTTTCATAGAGAGGACAATCAGTGGTGCGTCCCCACACAATTGAGGTCAATTCCCAAAGTACAGTAATTACAGACAAATATTAGTCCTCCAAAAGAATATTCACACTGCCTCATTTTAGATGTCAGTTTATATATTTATTTATACATGAATGGAATAAATTGATCCCTCATAAATATTTTTTCAAAGTAGAAGAGAGATTTGAATAAATAAGATTTGTTTAATTTATGCCAATCTATATATGTATAAAATTCATGAGACACTCCAGGGGAAGCAGGGAGAGAGGACCCTTGCCTATTAAGGTATCAGGACCCGAGTCCCCACTGACCCCGAAAAATGTCTCAAAAAAGTCATCAATCAATATAATAATAATAGAATCTTGTAAGAACAATTTTACTACTTAATTTCGTAGTTACTTTTTTATATACAACTGTTACAAATGGGAAGAGTTGCCAAGAAATTCAAGGGGGGGGGGGCAAGGAGCGGGATCTCATGCCCAAAGGGGCAACAGATCCCGAGTCCCCACCACCCATAGAAAAATACATGACAACTTCCCCCACTGGATTACAGGGAATGAATATGACATTATTTATTCACCCAATGAATTTCATATTCCATATTGGGAGTAACCTTACTCATTCCTATTATATCCTTTCTTAATTAATTTTTTGGGGTATCCCCTGTTTTCAAAGCGAGATGACAGATCTTGTGCTTCACTTTTGAAATCCTTGAAATCAGTACAATTATGACGAATTCGAAGAAACTCACTTATCGGGATCTCCTTAATTTGAGAGGGGAAATGGTGACTGCTTGCTGCTAATGGGGTATAACCTGATGTTGGTTTTCGATATGTGGTCGTTTTTAATCTATTTCCTCCCTATGGATGTTAAGATCAAGGAAGCTAATATGGTTTTCGCTATAAGTAAAGGTTAGGAGGATATTTAGTTTATTGATATTCAGATCCTTGATAAAACTTTCCAATGAATCCAATGACCCCTTCCAACATAAGAGAATATCATCCATATATCTAAGCCAAGCAGAGGCACATTTTCTGAAGAGGGGGTGTGGGTATACTATAAATTCTTCCCACCATCCCAGCTGTAAACAGGCGTATGATGGTGCACAGGAGGATCCCATGGCCGTTCCACGAGTCTGGCCATAGAATTTGCCATCAAAAGAAAAACAATTATAATTCAAAACGAATTCTAATTTCAATAGATTTTTATTTGAATTTTCAAAAAACAAAAACATAACATGTATGTAAAGATCTCTAAACATTTCGAGATCTGTCATTGTTACATGTAAATATAAACGTGAAAATAAAAATAAACAAAGAAGGAAATAAACAGTGCCTCCCGGGAAGGAGTACCCCTCCACACAACAATCTGGTGGTTTCATTTGAAATGTTGCTGAATTGCTGCTGATCTCCAACCCATATTTAACAAAGACAAGAAACTGAAGGAAATATTCCCAGATTTACCACTCCTTGCCTACAAACAGCCACCAAACCTAAGGAATCTCCTGCTCAGAAGTCCCTCTCACCACCATCAGAGACTGGTGCCTCTCACCACCATCAGAGACTGGTGCCTCTCACCACCATCAGAGACTGGTGCCTCTCGCCACCATCAGAGACTGGTGCCTCTCACCACCATCAGAGACTGGTGCCTCTCGCCACCATCAGAGACTGGTGCCTCTCACCACCATCAGAGACTGGTGCCTCTCACCACCATCAGAGACTGGTGCCTCTCACCACCATCAGAGACTGGTGCCTCTCACCACCATCAGAGACTGGTGCCTCTCACCACCATCAGAGACTGGTGCCTCTCACCACCATCAGAGACTGGTGCCTCTCACCACCATCAGAGACTGGTGCCTCTCACCACCATCAGAGACTGGTGCCTCTCACCACCATCAGAGACTGGTGCCTCTCACCACCATCAGAGACTGGTGCCTCTCACCACCATCAGAGACTGGTGCCTCTCACCACCATCAGAGACTGGTGCCTCTCACCACCATCAGAGACTGGTGCCTCTCACCACCATCAGAGACTGGTGCCTCTCACCACCATCAGAGACTGGTGCCTCTCACCACCATCAGAGACTGGTCCCTCTCACCACCATCAGAGACTGGTGCCTCTCACCACCATCAGAGACTGGTGCCTCTCACCACCATCAGAGACTGGTGCCTCTCACCACCATCAGAGACTGGTGCCTCTCACCACCATCAGAGACTGGTGCCTCTCACCACCATCAGAGACTGGTGCCTCTCACCACCATCAGAGACTGGTGCCTCTCACCACCATCAGAGACTGGTGCCTCTCACCACCATCAGAGACTGGTGCCTCTCACCACCATCAGAGACTGGTGCCTCTCGCCACCATCAGAGACTGGTGCCTCTCGCCACCATCAGAGACTGGTGCCTCTCGCCACCATCAGAGACTGGTGCCTCTCGCCACCATCAGAGACTGGTGCCTCTCGCCACCATCAGAGACTGGTGCCTCTCGCCACCATCAGAGACTGGTCCCTCTCGCCACCATCAGAGACTGGTGCCTCTCGCCACCATCAGAGACTGGTGCCTCTCGCCACCATCAGAGACTGGTGGCTCTCGCCACCATCAGAGACTGGTGCCTCTCACCACCATCAGAGACTGGTGCCTCTCACCACCATCAGAGACTGGTGCCTCTCACCACCATCAGAGACTGGTGCCTCTCACCACCATCAGAGACTGGTGCCTCTCACCACCATCAGAGACTGGTGCCTCTCGCCACCATCAGAGACTGGTGCCTCTCGCCACCATCAGAGACTGGTGCCTCTCGCCACCATCAGAGACTGGTGCCTCTCGCCACCATCAGAGACTGGTGCCTCTCGCCACCATCAGAGACTGGTGCCTCTCGCCAGCATCAGAGACTGGTGCCTCTCGCCACCATCAGAGACTGGTGCCTCTCGCCACCATCAGAGACTGGTGCCTCTCGCCACCATCAGAGACTGGTCCCTCTCGCCACCATCAGAGACTGGTGCCTCTCGCCACCATCAGAGACTGGTCCCTCTCACCACCATCAGACACTGGTGCCTCTCACCACCATCAGAGACTGGTGGCTCTCACCACCATCAGAGACTGGTGCCTCTCACCACCATCAGAGACTGGTGCCTCTCACCACCATCAGAGACTGGTGGCTCTCACCACCATCAGAGACTGGTGCCTCTCACCACCATCAGAGACTGGTGCCTCTCACCACCATCAGAGACTGGTGCCTCTCACCACCATCAGAGACTGGTGCCTCTCACCACCATCAGAGACTGGTGCCTCTCACCACCATCAGAGACTGGTGCCTCTCACCACCATCAGAGACTGGTGCCTCTCACCACCATCAGAGACTGGTGCCTCTCACCACCATCAGAGACTGGTGCCTCTCGCCACCATCAGAGACTGGTGCCTCTCGCCACCATCAGAGACTGGTGCCTCTCGCCACCATCAGAGACTGGTGCCTCTCGCCACCATCAGAGACTGGTGCCTCTCGCCACCATCAGAGACTGGTGCCTCTCGCCACCATCAGAGACTGGTGCCTCTCGCCACCATCAGAGACTGGTGCCTCTCGCCACCATCAGAGACTGGTCCCTCTCGCCACCATCAGAGACTGGTGCCTCTCGCCACCATCAGAGACTGGTCCCTCTCGCCACCATCAGAGACTGGTGCCTCTCGCCACCATCAGAGACTGGTGGCTCTCGCCACCATCAGAGACTGGTGCCTCTCACCACCATCAGAGACTGGTGCCTCTCACCACCATCAGAGACTGGTGCCTCTCACCACCATCAGAGACTGGTGCCTCTCACCACCATCAGAGACTGGTGCCTCTCACCACCATCAGAGACTGGTGCCTCTCACCACCATCAGAGACTGGTCCCTCTCACCACCATCAGACACTGGTGCCTCTCACCACCATCAGAGACTGGTGGCTCTCGCCACCATCAGAGACTGGTGCCTCTCGCCACCATCAGAGACTGGTGCCTCTCGCCACCATCAGAGACTGGTGCCTCTCGCCACCATCAGAGACTGGTGCCTCTCGCCACCATCAGAGACTGGTCCCTCTCACCACCATCAGAGACTGGTGGCTCTCACCACCATCAGAGACTGGTGCCTCTCACCACCATCAGAGACTGGTGCCTCTCACCACCATCAGAGACTGGTGCCTCTCACCACCATCAGAGACTGGTGCCTCTCACCACCATCAGAGACTGGTGGCTCTCACCACCATCAGAGACTGGTGCCTCTCACCACCATCAGAGACTGGTGCCTCTCACCACCATCAGAGACTGGTGCCTCTCACCACCATCAGAGACTGGTGCCTCTCACCACCATCAGAGACTGGTGCCTCTCACCACCATCAGACACTGGTGCCTCTCACCACCATCAGAGACTGGTGCCTCTCACCACCATCAGAGACTGGTGCCTCTCACCACCATCAGAGACTGGTGCCTCTCACCACCATCAGAGACTGGTGCCTCTCACCACCATCAGAGACTGGTGCCTCTCACCACCATCAGAGACTGGTGCCTCTCACCACCATCAGAGACTGGTGCCTCTCACCACCATCAGAGACTGGTGCCTCTCACCACCATCAGAGACTGGTGCCTCTCACCACCATCAGAGACTGGTGCCTCTCACCACCATCAGAGACTGGTGCCTCTCACCACCATCAGAGACTGGTGCCTCTCACCACCATCAGAGACTGGTGCCTCTCACCACCATCAGAGACTGGTGCCTCTCACCACCATCAGAGACTGGTGCCTCTCACCACCATCAGAGACTGGTCCCTCTCACCACCATCAGACACTGGTGCCTCTCACCACCATCAGAGACTGGTGGCTCTCACCACCATCAGAGACTGGTGCCTCTCACCACCATCAGAGACTGGTGCCTCTCACCACCATCAGAGACTGGTGCCTCTCGCCACCATCAGAGACTGGTGCCTCTCGCCACCATCAGAGACTGGTCCCTCTCGCCACCATCAGAGACTGGTGGCTCTCACCACCATCAGAGACTGGTGCCTCTCACCACCATCAGAGACTGGTGCCTCTCACCACCATCAGAGACTGGTGCCTCTCACCACCATCAGAGACTGGTGCCTCTCACCACCATCAGAGACTGGTGGCTCTCACCACCATCAGAGACTGGTGCCTCTCACCACCATCAGAGACTGGTGCCTCTCACCACCATCAGAGACTGGTGCCTCTCACCACCATCAGAGACTGGTGCCTCTCACCACCATCAGAGACTGGTGCCTCTCACCACCATCAGAGACTGGTGCCTCTCACCACCATCAGAGACTGGTGCCTCTCACCACCATCAGAGACTGGTGCCTCTCACCACCATCAGAGACTGGTGCCTCTCACCACCATCAGAGACTGGTGCCTCTCACCACCATCAGAGACTGGTGCCTCTCACCACCATCAGAGACTGGTGCCTCTCACCACCATCAGAGACTGGTGCCTCTCACCACCATCAGAGACTGGTGCCTCTCACCACCATCAGAGACTGGTGCCTCTCACCACCATCAGAGACTGGTGCCTCTCACCACCATCAGAGACTGGTCCCTCTCACCACCATCAGAGACTAGTGCCTCTCACCACCATCAGAGACTGGTGCCTCTCACCACCATCAGAGACTGGTGCCTCTCACCACCATCAGAGACTGGTGCCTCTCACCACCATCAGAGACTGGTGCCTCTCACCACCATCAGAGACTGGTGCCTCTCACCACCATCAGAGACTGGTGCCTCTCACCACCATCAGAGACTGGTGCCTCTCACCACCATCAGAGACTGGTGCCTCTCACCACCATCAGACACTGGTGCCTCTCACCACCATCAGAGACTGGTGCCTCTCACCACCATCAGAGACTGGTGCCTCTCACCACCATCAGAGACTGGTGCCTCTCACCACCATCAGACACTGGTGCCTCTCACCACCATCAGAGACTGGTGCCTCTCACCACCATCAGAGACTGGTGCCTCTCACCACCATCAGAGACTGGTCCCTCTCACCACCATCAGAGACTGGTGGCTCTCACCACCATCAGAGACTGGTGCCTCTCACCACCATCAGAGACTGGTGCCTCTCACCACCATCAGAGACTGGTGCCTCTCACCACCATCAGAGACTGGTGGCTCTCACCACCATCAGAGACTGGTGCCTCTCACCACCATCAGAGACTGGTGCCTCTCACCACCATCAGAGACTGGTGCCTCTCACCACCATCAGACACTGGTGCCTCTCACCACCATCAGAGACTGGTGCCTCTCACCACCATCAGAGACTGGTGCCTCTCACCACCATCAGAGACTGGTGCCTCTCACCACCATCAGAGACTGGTGCCTCTCACCACCATCAGAGACTGGTGCCTCTCACCACCATCAGAGACTGGTGCCTCTCACCACCATCAGAGACTGGCACTTTTCCTTGCAACAGTAGAAAATGCAAGACCTGTACCAACATCTGGTCATCAAACACCATCCAGATACCAAACACGCAGCAGGACTATAAAATCCCTGGCACGTTCTCCTGTACATCCTCCAATGTAGTGTACATGATCCTGTGTACAAGGGGCATCAATAAAGGAATCTACATTGGAGAAACAATACAAAAGCTACAAACCAGGATGAATCTTCACAGACATACAATAAAACAGGCACTGGATACACCCGTGGGGGGAAAACACTTCTCTGGACCTGACCACAGTTTGGCAGATTTAAAGGTCCTCATTCTGAAGGGTCATTTTAAAAACAACAGAGAAAGAAAAATTTGGGAATTGAAGATGATGATAAAATTCCAGTCATTGACACAAGGCCTCAATCTAACCCCAGGATTTATGAGCCACTACATGGACACACGTCACGTCCCCCATCAGACTGACTCCAGATGCCTTAACTCCTAAGTCATCACCCCCATAACCTCAGTTTTATTGCCCCGGCTTATCTTAATGATGTATCACCTCATGTACTAATTGTCTTTGTGTAACATCTAAATGTTGTGCTTTTTTCTAAGTCATTCATTTGTAAACTGCCTGAAGAAGGGGCCTCTGCGCTCTGAAAGCCGCATATAGAACTTCTATGGTCAGCCAATAAAGGTTTCATACCGTCTATACTTTGTCTTTTTTGACACAAAAGTATTTAACATTTCATTTGAAATGTTTAGAATGTAACCACCGTTCCCATAACTTCCTCGTACGGTGATGAGTCTGAGCTTGTGATAATACTGATGTTTCATAATGACAATTCATATTGACCCTCCGAATGACTTCAGCAATATTAGGAGATTTAGGGGATTTCCATGCCTGAGCTATAGTTAGTCTAGTAGCGATTAGAATATGATGTGTGACCAATCTCTTGTCCGGTGGGATGTCTTCAAGCAAGATATCTAGTAATGCTAGAGAAGGATTAAGATTAACCGTGAAGTCTGATACCTCTGATATTAGATGAAATGTCTTTATCCATACAGAAGCTATAATAGGGCACGACCACCACATATGTAGTAGAGATCCCATGAGTCCGCATCCCCTCCAGCACATTCTAGAAGACAATAATTAAGCCAAAACAAGAATACCTATAAATTCAAGGTCATATATCAATGAATAAAGTTGCATATATGGGACCCCATGCATAGTAAACACCAAAAAGTTAACCCCATATGCTATAATGAGACAAGATCAAACGTATCTTAGAAAAAATACAAAATGACTTTATTAAGGACAGACAGCACAGTTGATCAAGACAATTTAAAAATGACCACCCATAAAAACAATGTACAACAGTACACAGAAGACAGTGTTGTATATGAGGCAGGGCAAACAATGGTAGTATACCAATATCAACGACTATAAAGTATGTATACTGATAATAATCACCATCACAAGGGCCTATAGAATGGCCACAACAATTGTAAAGTCACAGTCATAGAGAAGAAACTCATTGAGACCTCAAGATACGCAAACCAAAAGACCCACCATGCGCCAATCCACTGCCACAACACTGTCAGAACACCCCAACGCGCGTTTCGCACCTGGCTTCGTCAGGGGGTGCTGAAAGAGTGTGATCAGAGGGTTTAAATAAGGGGTACACAGCTGAACGGTGCACCTCACTTACTTGTCCATAGGATGTTCAGCTGGCGCCTGCACGAGGAGAGGCGGCACCTCAATCACGCAGTGCACGGCGTCCGGAGTGAGCAGTGCGCAACTGCACAGAGCCCAAGTCCATGTTGCGCCGTGAACTACGTGATGAACGGCCCCCCGCCCCGCGCATGCGCACAACAACCACAGACCACCGCATCCATCTTGGAATAGGGCAAGGCTGCTGCAATTGCCCATATCCAAGAATGGAAAGCGGTATGAATACAGGAGCGCTATTAACAGTTAGAATATATTTATACATGTTTACTACATAGCAAAAACATTGTAGATGAGAGCATATCTAGACATCTTGAAATGTACGGATATCACATAAATCACACATTGATTCCGAAAGATCAAATAAAGGCAACAACATATCATGCAATAATATAGATGAACAAAGTGTACAGAGGGGGACCCAATGCATGCCTAGGAGCCCACTGTGCACACCAGTCAAAGATATTTATATATATGATGTATATATATATGACCAAACATCATACCTGATTAGTTAGATGGATACAAATATATGAATGAAAGAAAAAAAAAATGTAAAAAAAATATGAATGAAAGAAAAAAGTGTAAAAATAATAATATAAATTGTGAAAGTGACATAAGTGGTTTAAATGCATCCATGACAAACAAGTAGATGTATGAAAGAATGCGCATTTAAAGTAAATGTATATAAAGACAAAATGATCCTATATATTACAAATTATAAACGTGCATCAACACTAATGTGTATATATGGCCATAAGCATGCACATATAGCCAAAAATGAAATAAAGATAGATACATATGTATGAACGGACCAGAGAGGTCACAAAAAATGTGAGTGTGAAAGAAATATATAATATATGATAATAAGAGTGCAATTAAAGCACAATAGTGTAGAATCAAGAAAGATAATACAAATAATAAAGAAAAAGTGAAGAAGACACATGAATAGAAAGAAGCATATGATGATCAAAAGCGTGTTAGAGCAAAACATCCATCAATGTAGTGACGCATCCATGAAATTCCAGGATATAAAAGCAATCCACTCCAAGGAAACCTATACCAGACCATGGACAGAAATATCGCTACTGATACCTAATGCGATCATCGCATAGCCACGGAATCAAAGAGAAGACAGGTTAACCCCTTCCCTCTATAGCCACGGAATCGAAAAGAAGAAAGGTTAACCCCTTCCCTCTATAGCCACAGAATCAAAAAGAAGAAAGGTTAACCCCTTCCCTCTATAGCCACAGAATCAAAAAGAAGAAAGGTTAACCCCTTCCCTCTATAGCCACGGAATCAAAAAGAAGAAAGGTTAACCCCTTCCCTCTATAGCCACAGAATCAAAAAGAAGAAAGGTTAACCCCTTCCCTCTATAGCCACGGAATCAAAGAGAAGACAGGTTAACCCCTTCCCTCTATAGCCACGGAATCAAAGAGAAGACAGGTTAACCCCTTCCCTCTATAGCCACAGAATCAAAAAGAAGAAAGGTTAACCCCTTCCCTCTATAGCCACGGAATCAAAAAGAAGAAAGGTTAACCCCTTCCCTCTATAGCCACAGAATCAAAAAGAAGAAAGGTTAACCCCTTCCCTCTATAGCCACAGAATCAAAAAGAAGACAGGTTAACCCCTTCCCTCTATAGCCACAGAATCAAAAAGAAGACAGGTTAACACCTTCCCTCTATAGCCACGGAATCAAAGAGAAGACAGGTTAACCCCTTCCCTCTATAGCCACGGAATCAAAGAGAAGACAGGTTAACCCCTTCCCTCTATAGCCACAGAATCAAAGAGAAGAAAGGTTAACCCCTTCCCTCTATAGCCACGGAATCAAAGAGAAGACAGGTTAACCCCTTCCCTCTATAGCCACGGAATCAAAGAGAAGACAGGTTAACCCCTTCCCTCTATAGCCACAGAATCAAAGAGAAGAAAGGTTAACCCCTTCCCTCTATAGCCACGGAATCAAAGAGAAGACAGGTTAACCCCTTCCCTCTATAGCCACGGAATCAAAAAGAAGAAAGGTTAACCCCTTCCCTCTATAGCCACAGAATCAAAAAGAAGAAAGGTTAACCCCTTCCCTCTATAGCCACAGAATCAAAAAGAAGAAAGGTTAACCCCTTCCCTCTATAGCCACAGAATCAAAAAGAAGAAAGGTTAACCCCTTCCCTCTATAGCCACAGAATCAAAGAGAAGAAAGGTTAACCCCTTCCCTCTATAGCCACAGAATCAAAAAGAAGACAGGTTAACCCCTTCCCTCTATAGCCACAGAATCAAAAAGAAGAAAGGTTAACCCCTTCCCTCTATAGCCACAGAATCAAAAAGAAGAAAGGTTAACCCCTTCCCTCTATAGCCACAGAATCAAAGAGAAGAAAGGTTAACCCCTTCCCTCTATAGCCACAGAATCAAAAAGAAGAAAGGTTAACCCCTTCCCTCTATAGCCACAGAATCAAAAAGAAGACAGGTTAACCCCTTCCCTCTATAGCCACAGAATCAAAAAGAAGAAAGGTTAACCCCTTCCCTCTATAGCCACGGAATCAAAGAGAAGACAGGTTAACCCCTTCCCTCTATAGCCACGGAATCAAAGAGAAGACAGGTTAACCCCTTCCCTCTATAGCCACAGAATCAAAGAGAAGAAAGGTTAACCCCTTCCCTCTATAGCCACGGAATCAAAGAGAAGACAGGTTAACCCCTTCCCTCTATAGCCACGGAATCAAAGAGAAGACAGGTTAACCCCTTCCCTCTATAGCCACAGAATCAAAGAGAAGAAAGGTTAACCCCTTCCCTCTATAGCCACGGAATCAAAGAGAAGACAGGTTAACCCCTTCCCTCTATAGCCACGGAATCAAAAAGAAGAAAGGTTAACCCCTTCCCTCTATAGCCACAGAATCAAAAAGAAGAAAGGTTAACCCCTTCCCTCTATAGCCACAGAATCAAAAAGAAGAAAGGTTAACCCCTTCCCTCTATAGCCACAGAATCAAAAAGAAGAAAGGTTAACCCCTTCCCTCTATAGCCACAGAATCAAAGAGAAGAAAGGTTAACCCCTTCCCTCTATAGCCACAGAATCAAAAAGAAGACAGGTTAACCCCTTCCCTCTATAGCCACAGAATCAAAAAGAAGAAAGGTTAACCCCTTCCCTCTATAGCCACAGAATCAAAAAGAAGAAAGGTTAACCCCTTCCCTCTATAGCCACAGAATCAAAGAGAAGAAAGGTTAACCCCTTCCCTCTATAGCCACAGAATCAAAAAGAAGAAAGGTTAACCCCTTCCCTCTATAGCCACAGAATCAAAAAGAAGACAGGTTAACCCCTTCCCTCTATAGCCACAGAATCAAAAAGAAGAAAGGTTAACCCCTTCCCTCTATAGCCACAGAATCAAAAAGAAGAAAGGTTAACCCCTTCCCTCTATAGCCACAGAATCAAAAAGAAGAAAGGTTAACCCCTTCCCTCTATAGCCACAGAATCAAAGAGAAGAAAGGTTAACCCCTTCCCTCTATAGCCACAGAATCAAAGAGAAGAAAGGTTAACCCCTTCCCTCTATAGCCACAGAATGAAAAAGAAGAAAGGTTAACCCCTTCCCTCTATAGCCACAGAATCAAAAAGAAGAAAGGTTAACCCCTTCCCTCTATAGCCACAGAATGAAAAAGAAGAAAGGTTAACCCCTTCCCTCTATAGCCACAGAATCAAAGAGAAGAAAGGTTAACCCCTTCCCTCTATAGCCACAGAATCAAAAAGAAGAAAGGTTAACCCCTTCCCTCTATAGCCACAGAATCAAAAAGAAAGGTTAACCCCTTCCCTCTATAGCCACGGAATCAAAGAGAAGAAAGGTTAACCCCTTCCCTCTATAGCCACGGAATCAAAAAGAAGAAAGGTTAACCCCTTCCCTCTATAGCCACGGAATCAAAAAGAAGAAAGGTTAACCCCTTCCCTCTATAGCCACGGAATCAAAAAGAAGAAAGGTTAACCCCTTCCCTCTATAGCCACGGAATCAAAAAGAAGACAGGTTAACCCCTTCCCTCTATAGCCACAGAATCAAAGAGAAGACAGGTTAACCCCTTCCCTCTATAGCCACGGAATCAAAAAGAAGAAAGGTTAACCCCTTCCCTCTATAGCCACAGAATCAAAAAGAAGAAAGGTTAACCCCTTCCCTCTATAGCCACAGAATCAAAGAGAAGAAAGGTTAACCCCTTCCCTCTATAGCCACAGAATAAAAAAAAAAAAGGTTAAAGAACCAAACATTATATCGCAAATGTAACCTAATGATGTAAACAACGAAACCACATTAGTATCAAAACATATAAGATGACTTCCGTAATGTGCCTTCGATGCAGCCATGCACCTCAATATAGCCATGCACCTCAATATAGCCATGCACCTCAGTATAGCCATACACCTCAATATAGCCATACACCTCAGTATAGCCATGTACCTCAATATAGCCATACACCTCAATATAGCCATACACCTCAGTATAGCCATACACCTCAATATAGCCATACACCTCAATATAGCCATACACCTCAATATAGCCATGCACCTCAATATAGCCATACACCTCAGTATAGCCATGCACCTCAATATAGCCATGCACCTCAATATAGCCATGCACCTCAGTATAGCCATGCACCTCAATATAGCCATACACCTCAGTATAGCCATACACCTCAATATAGCCATGCACCTCAATATAGCCATACACCTCAGTATAGCCATACACCTCAATATAGCCATACACCTCAATATAGCCATGCACCTCAATATAGCCATACACCTCAATATAGCCATGCACCTCAATATAGCCATACACCTCAGTATAGCCATACACCTCAATATAGCCATACACCTCAATATAGCCATACACCTCAATATAGCCATGCACCTCAATATAGCCATGCACCTCAGTATAGCCATGCACCTCAATATAGCCATGCACCTCAATATAGCCATACACCTCAATATAGCCATGCACCTCAATATAGCCATACACCTCAATATAGCCATACACCTCAATATAGCCATACACCTCAATATAGACATACACCTCAATATAGCCATGCACCTCAATATAGCCATACACCTCAATATAGCCATACACCTCAGTATAGCCATGCACCTCAATATAGCCATGCACCTCAATATAGCCATGCACCTCAGTATAGCCATACACCTCAATATAGCCATGCACCTCAATATAGCCATGCACCTCAATATAGCCATACACCTCAATATAGCCATACACCTCAATATAGCCATACACCTCAATATAGCCATACACCTCAATATAGCCATGCACCTCAATATAGCCATGCACCTCAATATAGCCATGCACCTCAATATAGCCATACACCTCAATATAGCCATGCACCTCAATATAGCCATGCACCTCAGTATAGCCATGCACCTCAGTATAGCCATACACCTCAATATAGCCATGCACCTCAATATAGCCATACACCTCAATATAGCCATACACCTCAATATAGCCATGCACCTCAATATAGCCATGCACCTCAGTATAGCCATACACCTCAATATAGCCATGCACCTCAATATAGCCATGCACCTCAATATAGCCATGCACCTCAGTATAGCCATACACCTCAGTATAGCCATACACCTCAATATAGCCATGCACCTCAATATAGCCATGCACCCCAATATAGCCATACACCTCAATATAGCCATGCACCTCAATATAGCCATACACCTCAATATAGCCATGCACCTCAGTATAGCCATGCACCTCAGTATAGCCATACACCTCAATATAGCCATGCACCTCAATATAGCCATGCACCTCAATATAGCCATACACCTCAATATAGCCATGCACCTCAATATAGCCATACACCTCAATATAGCCATGCACCTCAGTATAGCCATACACCTCAGTATAGCCATACACCTCAATATAGCCATGCACCTCAATATAGCCATGCACCTCAATATAGCCATACACCTCAATATAGCCATGCACCTCAATATAGCCATACACCTCAATATAGCCATGCACCTCAATATAGCCATGCACCTCAATATAGCCGTACACCTCAATATAGCCATGCACCTCAATATAGCCATACACCTCAATATAGCCATGCACCTCAATATAGCCATGCACCTCAATATAGCCATACACCTCAATATAGCCATACACCTCAATATAGCCATACACCTCAATATAGCCATGCACCTCAATATAGCCATACACCTCAGTATAGCCATGCACCTCAATATAGCCATGCACCTCAATATAGCCATGCACCTCAGTATAGCCATACACAGTGGCGGATTAAGTAAACCATGGGCCCTGGGCTGTTCCACAAGCTTGGGCCCCCTTGTCCACCACCGCCCTGCCACGTCATGTCTATATTAAACACCACCTTTCTGTGCGAGCATTGACAAATGAGTGCTACGATTCCCCTTGTCAAAGGGCTGTGTCCCTACATACTGACAGTCTTCAACCATCGCTGACAGTATCACACTGTGTATGGACACATCCTCCTGACAAGGGGAATGGTAACACGCATTTGTCTATTAGTCCTGGGTACACAAAGACTTTACGTGGAATACAAGGATTTCCGATAACAGACATGTCAGGAGAGGTGACAGATAAATGCAATGACTCACAGGTGATGTCTTCACTGATGGGTCGTTCTCTTTTCTTCTCCATCTGACACAGACCGTTATGGCGACTTCTCCTGATGACTGCAGAGTTTCCTGATGAGAAATCTTTTCCCCTTGATTCTGTAGCCATTTTCAGCATCTATAGCAACATAAAAATTCAGACATAAACACCATAAATTGTCTTATACCCCAGACACCTAAGCAAATTAAGACCCAGGCCCATACATTAACTCAAACCAATAAATTCAGTCCCCAAGAGGTAACCAAACTTTTAAAAAACATTTGGCGTGTCATAGTGAGAGTGATATGTCAGAAGTTTTGATTGATGGGGGTCCCAGCATTGAGACCACCACCGGTCACTAAAACAAAGCAGCAGGAGTGCTCGGGTGAGCGCGGTTCCACTTAATTTCTGATTGTCTTTCCTCGTCGTGGTGTACGGACTCATAGACTTTCTGTTGTGCCCATAGACCGCATGCGCCACTATCAGAGGAAAGACGATCAGAAACAAAGTGGCAAAGCACTCACCTGAGCGCTTCTGCCACTTTGTTTCAGCGATTGGTGGGGTCTCAGTGCCCGGACCCCCACCGATTAGAACATTTGACATGTCACTATGACATGTAATTTTTTTTAAAAAGTTTCGTTAGTTACCCTTTAAGCAGTCAGACACCCCTCCCCAGTGCATCTGACTGACTGCTGAGTGCCCTATGGGAGGGTCTAAGTGTCTGACACTTAGGGCGGATTTACACGAGCGTGTGCGTTTTGTGCACACAAAAAATTCGGCGTTTTGCGCGCGCAAAAGGCACTTAACAGCTCGGTGTGTCATCACCATATGATGCGCGGCTGCGTGCCTTTCGTGCACCCGCCATCATTATGACTCTGTTTGTAGCACCTGGTGCTTTTCTGTTTGCAATCATAGTTATACTGCTGTTGAGCAAATCACGCACGTCCCACGGAGGTGCCTCCGTGTGGCATGCGTGATTTTCACGCACCCATTGACTTCAATGGGTGCGTGATGCGCAAAAAACGCAGAAATATAGGACATGTCGTCAGTTTTACGCAGCGGACTCACGCTGCGCAAAAATCACTGACAGTCTGCACTGCCCCATAGACTAGCATAGGTCCGTGCGACGCGCGTGAAAAGCACGCGCGTTGCACGGACGAATTACACGTTCGTGTAAATCCGCCCTTATGGCTCTTGGGGGGGGGGAGGAGTTATTCCCCTATAGAACCCTGAACAGTCAATCAAACGCTCTGACCCCCCCCCCCCCCCTGCAGAATAATAACTACTGAGGGCTCCATGGGAGAGATTATACTGCAGGGGGGGGTTCTGAGCATCTGACTTACTGCAGAGGGCTCTATGGGTGGGAAATTATTTTGTACACAAAAAATGTGAGATTAAACACCCTATATACAATTCACACTAACACCACGCACTATATATTCAAACCACACACACTACACGCACACAGTATATAGACTTACATTATAGACACTATAAACACAGCACACACTATATAGACTTACATTATGACACACACACACACACACACACACACATAAACACACACACACACTACATAGACTTACATTATAGACACTATATACACAGCACACACTATATAGACTTACATTATGACACACACACACACACACACACATAAACACACACACACTACATAGACTTACATTATAGACACTATATACACAGCACACACTATATAGACTTACATTATGACACACACACACACACACATAAACACACACACACACACTACATAGACTTACATTATAGACACTATATACACAGCACACACTATATAGACTTACATTAACTAACACACACACACTTACCAGTCTCTTCCTCTGCGGTGCTTGTCTCTGGCAGCCTCCAGGACCTTAATCATGTGACTGTGACGTCACCACAGGTCCTTCACCCTCTAGTTTCAGTTTTGCCGTTATCAGGCAGCTGCTGGAGGTTTAGACAGGAGGGACAGTGCACAGCAGCACAGAGGAGCAGACTGTCAGGGAGACTCCAGCACCTGCCCATCACAATCTCTGACAGTCTGCTCTCTACAGCTGATGTGCTGTGCCCCTGTTCCCTGGCCGCAATTGACTCCCCCTGCACATTCCCCCCGCCTCTAGAATGCGGCCGGCAGCAGCAGCCCTGGAGAGTTTTGTTTCACTTGTGTGCGGTGTGGGAAGCTATGGGCCCCCCTGCAAGCCTTGGGCCCCGGGCGACCGCCCGAAACGCCCATATGGGGATCCGCCACTGGCCATACACCTCAATATAGCCATACACCTCAATATAGCCATGCACCTCAATATAGCCATACACCTCAATATAGCCATACACCTCAATATAGCCATACACCTCAATATAGCCATACACCTCAATATAGCCATGCACCTCAATATAGCCATGCACCTCAGTATAGCCATACACCTCAGTATAGCCATACACCTCAATATAGCCATACACCTCAATATAGCCATACACCTCAGTATAGCCATACACCTCAATATAGCCATACACCTCAATATAGCCATACACCTCAATATAGCCATACACCTCAATATAGCCATGCACCTCAATATAGCCATACACCTCAATATAGCCATGCACCTCAATATAGCCATGCACCTCAATATAGCCATACACCTCAATATAGCCATGCACCTCAATATAGCCATACACCTCAATATAGCCATGCACCTCAATATAGCCATGCACCTCAATATAGCCATGCACCTAAATATAGCCATACACCTTAATATAGCCATGCACCTCAATATAGCCATGCACCTCAATATAGCCATGCACCTCAATATAGCCATGCACCTCAGTATAGCCATACACCTCAATATAGCCATGCACCTCAATATAGCCATACACCTCAGTATAGCCATACACCTCAATATAGCCATGCACCTCAATATAGCCATGCACCTCAATATAGCCATGCACATCAGTATAGCCATGCACCTCAATATAGCCATGCACCTCAATATAGCCATGCACCTCAATATAGCCATACACCTCAATATAGCCATGCACATCAATATAGCCATGCACCTCAATATAGCCATGCACCTAAATATAGCCATACACCTTAATATAGCCATGCACCTCAATATAGCCATACACCTCAATATAGCCATGCACCTCAATATAGCCATGCACCTCAATATAGCCATGCACCTAAATATAGCCATACACCTTAATATAGCCATGCACCTCAATATAGCCATACACCTCAATATAGCCATGCACCTCAGTATAGCCATACACCTCAATATAGCCATGCACCTCAATATAGCCATACACCTCAATATAGCCATGCACATCAGTATAGCCATGCACCTCAATATAGCCATGCACCTCAATATAGCCATACACCTCAATATAGCCATGCACCTCAATATAGCCATACACCTCAATATAGCCATACACCTCAATATAGCCATACACCTCAGTATAGCCATGCACCTCAATATAGCCATGCACCTCAATATAGCCATGCACCTCAGTATAGCCATACACCTCAATATAGCCATGCACCTCAATATAGCCATGCACCTCAATATAGCCATACACCTCAATATAGCCATACACCTCAATATAGCCATACACCTCAATATAGCCATGCACCTCAATATAGCCATGCACCTCAATATAGCCATGCACCTCAATATAGCCATACACCTCAATATAGCCATGCACCTCAATATAGCCATGCACCTCAGTATAGCCATGCACCTCAGTATAGCCATACACCTCAATATAGCCATGCACCTCAATATAGCCATACACCTCAATATAGCCATACACCTCAATATAGCCATGCACCTCAATATAGCCATGCACCTCAGTATAGCCATACACCTCAATATAGCCATGCACCTCAATATAGCCATGCACCTCAATATAGCCATACACCTCAATATAGCCATGCACCTCAATATAGCCATGCACCTCAATATAGCCATGCACCTCAGTATAGCCATACACCTCAATATAGCCATACACCTCAATATAGCCATACACCTCAGTATAGCCATACACCTCAATATAGCCATGCACCTCAATATAGCCATGCACCTCAATATAGCCATGCACCTCAATATAGCCATACACCTCAATATAGCCATGCACCTCAATATAGCCATACACCTCAATATAGCCATACACCTCAATATAGCCATACACCTCAATATAGCCATGCACCTCAATATAGCCATGCACCTCAATATAGCCATGCACCTCAATATAGCCATACACCTCAATATAGCCATACACCTCAATATAGCCATACACCTCAATATAGCCATACACCTCAGTATAGCCATGCACCTCAATATAGCCATACACCTCAGTATAGCCATACACCTCAATATAGCCATACACCTCAATATAGCCATACACCTCAATATAGCCATACACCTCAGTATAGCCATGCACCTCAATATAGCCATACACCTCAATATAGCCATACACCTCAGTATAGCCATGCACCTCAATATAGCCATACACCTCAATATAGCCATACACCTCAGTATAGCCATACACCTCAGTATAGCCATACACCTCAATATAGCCATACACCTCAATATAGCCATACACCTCAATATAGCCATACACCTCAATATAGCCATGCACCTCAGTATAGCCATACACCTCAGTATAGCCATACACCTCAATATAGCCATACACCTCAATATAGCCATACACCTCAATATAGCCATGCACCTCAATATAGCCATACACCTCAATATAGCCATGCACCTCAATATAGCCATGCATTTCAATATAGCCATACACCTCAATATAGCCATGCACCTCAATATAGCCATACACCTCAATATAGCCATGCACCTCAGTATAGCCATACACCTCAATATAGCCATACACCTCAATATAGCCATACACCTCAATATAGCCATGCACCTCAATATAGCCATACACCTCAGTATAGCCATACACCTCAATATAGCCATACACCTCAATATAGCCATACACCTCAGTATAGCCATACACCTCAATATAGCCATACACCTCAATATAGCCATGCACCTCAGTATAGCCATACACCTCAATATAGCCATGCACCTCAATATAGCCATACACCTCAATATAGCCATACACCTCAATATAGCCATGCACCTCAATATAGCCATACACCTCAATATAGCCATACACCTCAGTATAGCCATGCACCTCAATATAGCCATACACCTCAATATAGCCATACACCTCAATATAGCCATGCACCTCAATATAGCCATGCACCTCAATATAGCCATGCACCTCAATATAGCCATACACCTCAATATAGCCATACACCTCAATATAGCCATGCACCTCAATATAGCCATGCACCTCATGCGCCTCCAATATAACCGATACAGTCCACTCTGAAAAGACAAGCAAGCAGAAGTTAAATAATAAATCCTCCCTACACACAAAAGGATAAAACATAACAGAGGTTGGCACCTACACGAGATTTATAAAAATGGAGCGAAACTAATCATTTCATTAAGCCCCTTAGGAAAAACGGTTTGTAGTTTCACTATCCATTTGCATTCACGTTGGGCAAGGATTCTCTGAATATTACCCCCTCTATTTCCTAGGGAGATCTTATCAATACCCCTGAAGGTGAGAAGTCTCCAATTACCTTGGTGATGGTCACGAAAATGACGAGGTATCGGTTTCAGTTTGCTTAACTTTTCAGGATCATCAGTTTTCATAGCGCCCTTTATGTCCCTTACATGTTCAAGGATCCTCACACGGAGTTCTCTAGAAGTGAGACCCACATATATCAGTCGACATGGACAGATGGCATAATAAACCACAGCAGTTGAACGACAAGTGATGTTGTGACAGATCTTATATTGTCTTGACCCAGAAGAGTCACTGAAATCTAGAGATCTAGTCATAAGGGAACATGCCCCACAGTCACCACAGGGGTATGAACCCCACTTTGGTCCTTTGGAATTGAATTTAAATCCTGAGGTAGGAGCTACATAATGACTCTTGACTAATATATCCCTTAGATTACGTGATCTACGTGAAGTCATAAGAGGATAATCTGATAGCGCTGCACTCAGATCCATATCAGTGTGGAGTATTGGCCAGAACCTCTCAAAAATCGATTTCATTTCTCTCCATTGGGCATGATATCCAGTGATGAACCTCACCTCTTCATTACTGTTCTTTTTCTTGAATTTAGATATAAGTAGGTCACTTCGTTGCGTATTTTTAGCTCTCATGTATCCTTGCTCAATATCCATAGATTTGTACCCTCTAGCACGAAACCTGTTTGAGAGGTCAACGGCCTGATTCTCAAAGGCTGATTCTGTGGAACATATCCGACGTGCTCCTAAAGTGCCATGTGATTGGCTTAGATACAGGGCCCATCAGACAGGATCACACATGGGCCATGTATCTAAGCCATGTGATTGGCTTAGATACAGGGCCCAGCAGACAGGATCACGCATGGGCCATGTATCTAAGCCTACCATGGGATTGGCTTAGATACAGGGCCCATCAGACAGGATCACACATGGGCCATGTATCTAAGCCATGTGATTGGCTTAGATACAGGGCCCAGCAGACAGGATCACGCATGGGCCATGTATCTAAGCCTACCATGTGATTGGCTTAGATACAGGGCCCAGCAGACAGGATCACACAATCTGTGATCCTGTCTCATGGGCCCCCTAAGCCTGCTACATCGTAGGCTTAGGGGTTGTGCAGTCCCTAAACATTGATGGCCTATCCTCAGGATAGGCCATCAATAGCTGATGTGTCTCTCGGGACCCGCAAATCAGCTGTTTTGAAGGGGCCGCAGCACTAGTACAAGAGCTGCTTCCCCTTCATTTCACTTACTCGCTCACACTGTGAATCGTCGACACCGATTCACAGTGTGACAGGAATGAAGGGGAGCAGCTCTCGTACGAGTGCTGCGGCCCCTTCAAAACAGCTGATTGGCGGGTCCCGGGAGTCGGACGCCGCCAGTCAGGGCTAACCTTACCTTCCTCTTCGGCCGCGGCGGGAGTTCTGTCGTCTCGATGCTGTGCGCGGCGCATAGCGCTGTGACGTCATGCGCTGCGCACAGCGCTTGACGTCAGGACCTCCGCTGCCATCCGGAACCAGGAAGGTAAGTAAAGTATGTTTCTCATATTTTCAAGAAAATTTCAATAGGCCATTTTTTCAGGGACCAGTTCAGTTCTGAAGCGGTTTTGAGGGCGTTCCATATTAGAAAGTCCCCATAAATCACCCCATTTTGAAAACTGCACCCCTCAAGGTATTCAAAACCACATTCAGAAAGTATTTTAACCCTTTAGGCGTTTCACAGGAATTAAGGCAAAGTAGAGGTGAAATTAAAAATTTCATTTTTTTTGCAGAAATTAATTTGTAATAAAAAAAAATCTGTAACACAGAAGGTTTTACCAGGGAAACGCAACTCAATATTTATTGCCCAGATTCTGCAGATTTTAGAAATATCCAACATGTGGCCCTAGTGTGATAATGGACTGAAACACCGGCCTCAGAAGCAAAGGAGCACCTAGTGGATTTTGGGGCCTCTGTTTTTTAGGAATAAATTTTAGGCACCATGTCAGGTTTGAGGAGGTCTTGTGTTACCTAAACAGTCGAAACCCCCAAAAAGTGACCCCATTTTCGAAACTACACCCTCAAGGCATTTTTCTAGGAGTATAGTTAGCATTTTGAACTCACAGTTTTTTTGCAGAATTTAGTGGAATTAGTCTGTTAAGATGAAAATCACCTATTTTTCGGTGGAAACATAGATTTTTTTCATTTTTACAAGGAAAAAAGGAGAAAAAGCCACCCAACATTTGTAAAGCAATTTATCCCGATTACGGCAATACCCCATATGTGGTCGTAAACTTATGTTTGGACCCACAGCAGGGCTCAGGAGGGAAGGAGCGCCTTTTTGATTTTGGAGCGCAGATTTTGCTGGATTGGTTTTCAGTGCCATGTCGGGTTTGCAACGCCCCGGAGGGACCAAAACAGTGGAAACCCCCCAAAAGTGACCCTATTTTGGAAACTACACCTCTCAAGGAATTTTTCTAGGGGTATAGTGAGCATTATAGTTTCATAGTTTGGGTCGTTACGAACACGGTGATACCAAATATGTGTACTTTTCTTTTTTAACGGTTTAATTTTTTACCTATAATAAATGACTTATTATAGGAAAACAAAAACTTATTTTTACACTTTTATAAAACATTTTTATTAACTTTTTTTTACTTTTTACACTTTATTTTTTTGTTTATTAACTTTTCTTTTACTTTTTACACTTTATTTTTTGACCTGCAGCTCTGATCGCTGCTAGAATACATTACAATACCTAGGTAGTGTGAGGTACTCCAACTGTCAGTGTGACGTCACAGTTACTCTGACAGTTGGTCTACGAGGATCAGCAGAGGCTGATCCTCATAGGCTGACATACATGGCAGACCTGGGGGCCGTTGTCTGGCCTCCGGGTGCCATCACAAGCATCAGAAGCCACCACGATTGCATGGGGGCTGCTGATGCGCTACAAACCCGCTACATGCAGAGATCGCAATCGAGCCCCGCATGTAACGGGTTAATTGCCGAAATCAGCTGATCTCCAAGTTCTCGATGCACACCTTGTCGCCGACAGTGTGCATCGGGAACGACACAGTGACTTCCAGTCACTCTGACAGGAAGCCTATCAGGACCAGCCGAAGGTTGGTCCTGATGGGCTTCCGTCCATGGCAGACACGGAAGCCATTGTTTGGCTTCAGATTGCCATACTAACTATTGGCAAACCCCACGATTTCTGACCGGGATCTGCCGATATGTTAGAAACCCCCAAAATTTGGCGATTGCAACCGATCGCCGAATTTAAGGGGTTGATTCGCCTAAATCAGCGGCAAAGGACCGCTGGCCGGCAAGAGGGGAGTGTCAGCTGTCGGCGACAGCTGACCTCCCGGTTCCCGGTGCACACTGTCACCGACAGTGTGCACCAGGAAAAACTCAGTAACTGTACGTCCTCGTGCGGGAAGTGACCTCCCGCGATGACGTACAGTTACTTCCTCGTGCGGGTAGGGGTTAACAGGCGAACGACTCTTAAAATGTGTTGCATCTTTTAACTGCAACGCGGCCTGTCATCAGTACTTTCTACGTGCTGCGGCCTGTCATCAGTACTTTCCACGTGCTGCGGCCTGTCATCAGTACTTTCTACGTGCTGCGGCCTGCTGTACATTTAAAGTACATTTTTAAAATTTATTTTATTGTCTGATTGGGGGGGCATACAGTCTGATTGGGGGGGGAGGTATGGGTCTGGCATGGAGCTTTGCCTTGTTACGCCCCCCAGAGATAAATCTGGGCCGCACTATACATATAGATTTCTGCTATAATTGACATCAGTTACTGGCGTAAATTATAGTCAAATTGTTGGGCATTTCTGCTAAGCCCCGCTCATTTTTTGCCCCCATTTGCGCATTTTGTGAATTTTCTACGCTAGTAAACTGTTGTAGAAAGGTTAATATATTCCCCCCAAAGGCTACAGACCGTAATACAATATCTTAATGTAAGGATGTGTACACTTAATTGTGCAGCAACGCTTGTTGTCTCCATTCTATGTCAGTGTGGGAAGTAGATGTCCGGCCTTATGATTTTGTGATATGTGATAGACCCAGAATCCCAATCACCAAACCAAAGAATGCAAAATAAAGACACAAAACATTATAATTGGGTGTTAAATGGTCAAAACTTTTATTATATTATATGACCAAACCCAAAATGGCAAACCTCCGACTCACGAAGAGTCACCCTCCAGCACGCAGGAAAGGAAAAACCCCCTGTGGGGGAAACCTCTAGGGAAACCATGGCTGGAGGATTGCCCTTCCTCTGGGCTTAGAAGGGGCCAAAATATCATGTGTAGCAGAATTTGTACGTTTTCTCAGATTTTCAAGGAAAGACAATACAATGAACAAACGACATAAAACACATAAATCGGCTGATCTGGTTGGCTAGGCGGATGTCTCTCTTCCTGGGCACCCATTAAAATGAATGGGCGATCCACGGATGAGACGGGTCCTCCAGATGCCTCCTTGTAGCACCTGTCTCCGCTCCGGCTAATAGGGGGGGATCTCCTGCTGGAAACCCCCCTCTACTACAGACAACCCGTATGAAGAGGATGACATCACTGTGATGAAGAAGTGGTCTGGGGTGAAGGGTTTCCCTGCTAGAACCTACAAATTACATCAGGTCGGCATTGGTGGGGAAGTCAAGCTCAAGGTCCTCAGTCCCATCCAATATGGCGCTGAACGTGGCAGTAAAACCTTCTAATATGGAATCTTCTTTATGTCATAAACATTTGTATTTATGACATCAGCGCATTCATCATCATTACTGCAGGAGTTTATTACCACTGCACAACTCATACATTGTGACGTCACCCACAGTGGTCTGAAGTGTTAACCCTTTACTGACTGGCAGTGTACTTACCACAGAGGCCATAAAGCTGAATAGAACATATCAGCGGCCATAAAGGAAAAGGGATAATGCAGGGAGCATCTCCGCACAAGAACTATCCATGACAAAGGGTTGTCCAGGATGAGAGAACTTGTCTGCTTTCTCCAAAAACCAGCACCACACCTGTCCATAGGTTGTGTGTGGTATTACAGCTCATTACCATTCACTTCAATGGAGCAAACCTGCAATACCAGATACAACCTGTGGATAGGTGTGGTGCTGTTTTTGGAAGAAAGCAGCCATGTTTTTCTAATCCTGCACAGCCCCTGTTAGAAATAGTTCAAAAAAAGTGGGGGGAGAAGGAGAAGAAGGGGAGAGGGAAAGAAGAAATTAAAAAAAGAGTAACTCTGAGGTAAAATAAATCAAACTAGACTGAAAGGAGTCTGCTGGAGGTGCCAGATGGAAAGACAGATTTCTGCCATGGGGACCAGATTAGTTGAAATGTATCTTGAAGGGGGGCTTCAGAGAGTGGGTTTTAACCCCTTCCTTCCCTATGAAGTGCTGTTGCTTTGAAAAACGATGCAGTTCATCACAACAGGAATATAACTTATTTGAAAACTTATGCCATTGAAAAAATTAAAAACACCACTCGTAGAGGAGATCTCAAAAAAATGCTCCTGACACGGGAAGCGTTTTGGATATTCAACTTGAAAACAAGATTTCCGCACGGACTCAATTTGAGGAAGGAATTCATGTTTTTATATTAAAACATCTGAGATCACTAAATTCCTCCAGGATAAAATGAATTTCCCCCACGCATACACCTGCTTCAGACTCCAAATATATGGAGTATGTTTCATCGGAAAGAATCGATATTGTATATTCCTATTCCTCTGGACACATAGAATATATTGTATTAAGAAGAATTATCACAATAATTACTTAGTATTTTTTCAAATAGGGGTTAGCAAGAGACACGTCATCTTTTTATATAGAAGCCATTATAAGCTATATAATGTCCATATTACACAGCAGTTGTGCTGAGATAACATCTTTCTCCATACACCCGTATATGGGGCATAGCAATATTATTATTAATACAAATAACAGTTACTCTAAGAATATTTCCTTCACAGGGGATAAACTGTTTTTCTTTCCATATATCAAGCCTCATTTCTAGTATAAATCTAATATGATATCATATGCATACATGAACATCTAGGTAGAAACAGTCAAATATCAAACTTATATATGCATTATACCCGTCAAAAGGAGTTCAAATGAGCTAACACGTATATGTACTCACTTATATATGTTTCTTTGTCCTACATGTATGCTGTTATGACATAACAATACCTCCAACAAATGAACATATATATCAAGGTTTCCACCATTTTTTTCGGAAGAATACTGAAGATTCAACACAATACAAAGCGAATGATGACAAAAGAATTACCATTAAAAGCAATGGTAATTCTAATGGAGCCGTTGCTTTCCGTTTAACGTATCGATCCTCTCTTCCTCTGACGGAGGAGAGGTAAACGTATATTAATGCTAGTGTGAAAGAAGCCTTAGGGCCTGTTCACATCAGCGTTGGCTTTCCGTTCTGGGGTTCCGTTGGAGGTAAACCCGCAACGGAAAGTCAAACTGAAACCACAGCTTCCGTTTCCGCCACCATTAGCGCAGTCGACTGCGCTATTGATTCCGTCATAAAAACGGAAACCTGCCGGAATGTTGACGAACGGAAACCATTAGCAATGTTTCCGTCACCATTGATTTCAATGGTGACTGAAACGGAAGCTGTGGTTTCAGTTTGACTTTCCGTTGCAGGGGGTTCACCCGACGGAAACCTCCCACGGAACCCCGGAACGGAAAGTCAACGCTGATGTGAACAGGCCCTAATCCTTCCCCATAAACCTGCCCCCACTAATTAAAATAAATATATTATATAATGTATATAGCGCTGTATCCCGTATCCGTCAGGTCAGCGGGACTGACTGATTCAGTGTCAGCGAGTCCTGCAGGATCGAGCTGTTACCAATCACATCTAAGTTCATAACTTAGATGTGATCGGTAATAGGCGACCTAATGGATTCAGGTCTCAGCGCAATATACAGCTGCTCTGTATACAGGATACAAAGCAGCTGTATCTCAAAAAGTGCAAATCATTTTCAATAAAAAGTAATTAAAACTTGCACCAATCGCAGTAATAGATATCGTTATATATCATAGTGACATGTCCGAAGTTTTCATCGGTGGGGGACCGAGCACTGAGGCCCCCACCGATCGCTAAAACGAAGCAGCAGAAGTTCTCGGGTGAGCGCTGTGCCGCTTCATTTATGATCGACTTTCAGCTGAGTGAGCGGTGTACGGACTCCTAGACTTTCTATTGAGCCTGTACACTGCTCCAAGGAAAGCCAAACAGAATTGAAGCGGCACACCACTCACCCGAGCACTTCTGCTGCTTCGTTTTAGCGACTAGTGGGGGGTCTCAGTGTTCGGACCCCACTGATCAAAACTTCTGACATGTCAAAAGATTTTAAAAAAGTTGTTACACTTTAACCCCTTAAGGACGCAGCCTAGTTTTGGCCTTAAGGCTCAGAGCCCATTTTTCAAATCTGACATATTTCACTTTATGTGGTAATAACGTCGGAATGCTTAAACCTACCCAAGCGATTCTGAGACTGTTTTCTCGTGACACATTGGGCTTCATGTTCGTGGTAAAATTTGGTCGATATATTCAGTGTTTATTGGTGAAAAATTGCAAAATTTAGAGAAAATGTTGAAAAAATTGCATTTTTCAGAATTTAAATGCATCTGCTTGTAAAACAGACGGTTATACCACCCACAATAGTCACTAGTTCACATTTCCCATATGTCTACTTTAGATTGGCATCGTTTTTTGAACATTCTTTTATTTTTCTTGGACGTTACAAGGCTTAGAACATAAACAGCAATTTCTCATATTTTTAAGAAAATTTCAAAAGCCTTTTTTTTAAGGTACCTGTTCAGTTCTGAAGTGGCTTTGAGGGGCCTATGTATTAGAAACCCTGATAAAACACCCCATTTTAAAAACGAGACCCCTCAAAGTATTCAAAACAGCATTTAGAAAGTATTTTAACCCTTAAGGCATTTCACAGGAATTAAAGCAAAGTGGAGGTGAACTTTGCAAATTTCATTTTTCTTGCTGAATTTCAATTTTATTACATTTTTTTTTCTGTAACACAGAAGGTTTTACCAGAGAAACACTACTAAATATGTATTGTCCAGATTCTGCAGTTTTTAGAAATGTCCCACATGTGGCCCTACTGCGCTCGTGGACTAAAAGACAAGCCCCAGAAGCAAAGAAGGACCTAGTGCATTTTGAGGCCTCTTTTTTATTAGAATATATTTTAGGCATCATGCCAGGTTTGAAGAGGTGTTGAGGTGTCAAAACAGTAGGAAACCCCCAATAGTGACCCCATTTTGGAAACTACACCCCTCAAGGAATTCATTTAGGGTTGTTGTTACCATTTTGACCGCACAGTTTTTTCACAGCACGTATTTGAATTGGGCTGTGAAATGAAAAAAATGTAATTTTTTCCAATAAAATGTCATTTGTGATCAAAATTTCTTATTTTCACAGGGAACAAAATACCCCATTTGGTTGCCCAATTTGTCCTTAGTGTGGCAATACCCCATTTGTGGTGATAAACTGCCGTTTGGGCCCATGGGAGGGCTCAAAAGGAAAGGAGCGCTATATGTTTGTTGGAGTCCAGATTTTGCTGGTTTGGTTTTCGGGTGCCATGTCGCATTTGCAGAGCCCCAGGGGTATCAAAGCAATGGAAACACACAAAAGTGACCCCATTTTGGAAACTACACCCCTCAAGGAATTCATTTATGGTTGTTGTTAGCATTTTGAGCACACAGTTTTTTCACAGCACCTATTTCAATTGGGCTGTGACATAAAAAAAATGAAATTTTTTCCAGTAAGATGTAATTTTTTATCAAAATTTCTTATTTTCACAGGGAACAAAATACTCCATTTTGTTGCCCAATTTCTCCTGAATGCAGCAATACCCCATTTGTGGTGATAAACTGCCGTTTGGGCCCATGGGAGGCCTCAGAAGGGAAGGAGCGCTGTGTGTTCTTTGGAGTCCAGATTTTGCTGGATTGGTTTTCGGGTGCCATGTCGCATTTGCAGAGCCCCAGAGGTATCAAAGCAATGGAAACCAATCACAAATGACCCCATTTTGGAAACGACACCCCTCAAGGAATTCATTTATGGGTAATGTGACCATTTAGACCCCATAGTTTCTTCACAGAACTTATTTGAATTGGACTAGGAATTAAATAAATATATATTTTTTTCCAATAATATGTCATTTTAGCTCAAAAATTCTTATTTTCACAAGAAACAAAATACCCCATTCTGTTGCGCAATTTGTTCTGAGTGCCGCAATACCCCATTTGTTGTGATAAACTGCCGTTTGATCCCATGGGAGGGCTCAGAAGGAAAGGACCAGGCATTTGGCCTACTGGGGATTTTCTAGTGCGAAGTCATGTATGCAGAAGCCCCTGAGGTACCAGTACAGTTGAAACCCGCAAGAAGTGACCCCGTTTTAAAAACTACACCCTTAAGGCATTCATCTAGAGGTGTAGTGAGCATTTTGACCGGAGACCTACACCCCATAAACTGTAATGTGGGTTCTCCCGGGTATGGCAATACCCTACATGTGGCTGTTATCAGCTGCCTGGGCACACAGCAGGGCCCAGAGGGGAAAGACGAGGAGGGATAAGCTGTGCGGAGATCATCAGGGTAAGTAAAATTGGGGTAAATTATAAACCAAGGGATGTATGATAAATTTTAAAACACTCTTTCATACAGAGCTCTGGTTATTCGGGACACGCGTCACCTTGATATATTGTGTCCTCCCTTATCGCCCTCTTATAGCAGACTTTGCACCTCTTTTGACTTTTTCCCTTCTTGCCAGTTTGGGGAACTTCCCCTGGAAAGTGTTGCCCTGGTACGATGCGTGTGGCCTCGCTTCCAGAAGTACTGGGTGCCCCCCACCTTCCTGGTCCCTAAAGATTAGGTTCTTGATAATCACCTCTTGAAATTCCAGGAAAGTTACCCTCTGGCCTGTACATCGACGTAGCATGTACGCATTGTACAATGCCATCTGTATGATGTGCCCGGCCAGCTTCTTATACCACACCGCATGGCGCTGTAGGGCTTCAGGACTTGATCTGACAAGTCCACCCCTCCCATGTACCTATTGTAGTCCAGGATGCAGTCTGGTTTGGGGGTGGCCTTTCCTTCATATATCCTAAACCTGTAGGTATACCCTGATGCACAGCTTATACATCTTCACGCCATACCTTGCCCTCTTACCCGGCAGGTACTGGCGGAATTGAACCCTCCCTTTAAAATGTACCAGGGACTCATCAATAGAAATTCACTTCTTGGGGGTGTATGCTTGGGAAAACCGGGCACTGGAACGGTCTAATAGGGGTCTCCGTTTATACAAACGGTCAAAACTGGGGTCATCTCGGGGTGGGCACGGCTCATTATCAGTATAATGTAAGAAGCCAAGTATTGCCTCATTTATTTATTTTTTTAGGTTCCAGTTCAGTTCTGAAGTTGCTTTGAGGGACCCATATATTAGAAACCCCTATCAAACACCCCATTTTAGAAACTAGACCCCTCAAAGTATTCACAACAGCATTTATAAAGTTTATTAACTCTTTAGGTGTTTCACAAAAATTTAGAGCAAAGGAGAGGTGAAATTTAAAAAAAAATTTTGTCAGAAAATCCTCTTTATACCATTTTTTTTATAACACAAAAGGATTTATCAGAGAAACGCAACTTAATACGTATTGCCCAGATTCTGCAGTTTTGAGAAATATCCCACATGTGGCCCTCGGGCGGTAATGGACTGAAGCGCCGGCCTCCGAAGCAAAGGAGCACCTAGTGGATTTTGAGGTCTCCTTTTTATTAGGCACCATGTCCGGTTTGAAGAGGTCTTGTGGTGCCAAAACATTGGGAACCCCCCAAAAGTGACCCCAATTTGGAAACTAGACCCCTTGAGGAATCCATTGTAGTTTTCTTGGGGTGCATGCGGCTTTTTGATCCGTTTTTATTCAATTTTTAGGTGGCGTGGTGACTAAAAAACAGCAATTCTACTATTGTTTTTTTGTTCTTTTTTTTTTTACAGCGTTCACCGTGCTCTATAAATGACATATTCACTTTATTCTGCGGGGCGATACGATTACGGCGATACCAGATGTTTATAGTTTTTTTATGTCTTATGGCGTTTGCACAATAAAATACGTTTTGTAAACAATCATTCACTTTTTGGTGTTTCCTTATTCTAAGAGCCAGAACTTTTTATTTTTCAATCAATAAAGCCGTGCGAGGACTTTTTTTTTGCGTAACGAACTGCAGTTTCGATCAGGACCATTTTTAGGTACAGGCGACTTTTTGATCTCTTTTTATTCCATTTTTTGGGAGGTGAAGTGACCAAACAATTGTGATTGTGGTTCGGTTTATTATTATTTTATTTTACGGCGTTCACTGTGCGGGATAAATAATGAAATAATTTTGTAGTTCAGGCCGTTACGGACGCGGCGATACCAATTATGTATAGTTTATTTGTTTGTTTATATATTTTTATTAATAATAAAGGACTGATAAGGGAAAAGGGGGGATTTTTACTTTTATTACTTTTAAAACTTTTATTTTCTTATTTTTACACATCTTTTTTGTATTTTTTTTTACTTTATTACTTTGTCACACTAGGGGACTTGAGGGCAGGAGGCCCTGATCGCTATTCTAATACACTGCACTACATGCGTAGTGCAGTGTATCAGAGCTGTCAGCTACTCACTGACAGCAAGCATAGTGGGTGCTGACGTTGTCAGGACCCACTAGGCTTCCGTCTATGGCATAGCCGGACGCCATTGTTTGGTGTCCGGTTGCCATAGTCACCATCGCCGGCCGCTATCGCGTAGCAGGCCGGCGATGGCAGCTTAACCCCTAAAAAGCCGCGATCTCTGTAGAACGCGGCTTTTAAGGGGTTAATCAGCGGGGACACAGCGATCGGTCCCCGCTGTAGGAGCTGTGACAGCTGCTGAACAAGACAGCAGCGTCACAGCTCCTGTATGTGTCGGGAGGACGGCCGAAACGGCCGTTACTCCCGAGATGTACTATTACGGCATGGAGCGCGAACGATACAGCTACCATGACCTAATAGTACGTCCAGGAGCGGGAAGGGGTTAAAGAGAGTCTTTCACCTGCCCACAGATCTGCATTTGAGTGCAGCGTGTAATGGTCAGGGCTGCACAAACTCTGGGGCACTTTACATTTTTTTTCCTACCCTCTTTCCTTACTTAGATATCGGTGCCGTAATGTTTGGCGCCGATATTTAAATAACCCCATGAACTGCCAATGGGGCGGTAATTGGCAAGGGGGCGTGTAACATCGCTGTGACACTGTCCAATCAGCTACGGACAATGTCAACAGCAAGAGCTGGAGAGAGGAGATCATGTGCGTGCGCACGCTCTCACTCTTCAGCTCTCGGCAGGCAAGTACAAGACTGTGATCTCAGGTGAGAGATCAGTCTTGTCGTCCTTGTCTGCCGAGAGCTAAAGAGTGAGAGCGCGCGTGCGCGCACAGCTCCGATGCCATGAAACAGAAGAAGAAGAATTCACTCTTCTTCTCCTCTTGCGTTCCTTAGTGGTGGCGGAGCTGCGCGCACGCGCTCTCTCCAGCTCTTGCTGTAACGCTGTCCGTAGCTGATTGGACAGTGTCACAGCGATGTTACACGCCCCCTTGCCAATTACCTCCCCATTGACAGTTCATGGGGTTATTTAAATAGCGGGCGCCAAATATTACAGCACTGATATCTAAAAAAATGTAAAGTGCCCCAGAGTTTGTGCGCCCCCCCCCATTACATGCTGCACTCAGCTGTACATGTATGGGGAGGTGAAAGGTTCTCTTTAAAAGAAAGGTGTTATCATTTTTTATTTGATATGTTTTATTTTATGGGCCTAATTTTTCTAATTATTTTAATATGTTCCCGAAGGTAGCTATTTATTCACATGTCTGTGGGGGCAGCCAGCTTTATGTTTATTTTTCATACTGCTCATTTTTGTTTTGCAGGTTCCGCTGGACCATTTGGACTACGTCGTAGATTCGTTGGACTACTTCGCTGATTTAAGCTCTTTTTCTTTTTTTTTTTTAATAAAATGGTTAAAGTGGATTGTGTGGAAGACTTGTCATTTCAATAAAATAAATTACTTTATGTCTCTGTTTTTTAATACTTCATTACCGCCTTAGTAATGGCTGCTGTCTGATTGAGAGCGTCCATTACTAAGAAGGGGCTTAGTGTTAGCCAGTAATAAGGCCATCACTAACCCCTATTATTACCCCGGTACCCACCGCCACCAGGAGTACCGGGAAGAGCTGGGTACGATCCAGCACCCGACCGTCTGAAGAGAAGGGCCGGCACTGGGGTGGCCGCAGGCTGGTAATATCAGGCTAGGAAGGGACAAAAACCATGGCCCTTCCCACCCTGGTAATGCTAGGCTGCTGCTGGCTGGCTATGAAAAATGGAGGGGATCTCACGTAATTTTTTTTTAAATTTAATTTTAAAAAATGACGAGGGGTTTCCCCAATTTTTCATAACCAGCCAGATACAATAAAGCAGCTGCAGCCTAGCATCACCAGCGTGGGAAGGGCCACTTTTTTGGCCCTTCCCAGCCTGATAATACCAGCCTGCGGCCTAACAGTCGTTTCAGATGGCCAGGTACTGAATCGTACTCGACTCTTCCCGGTATCCCTGGCGGCAGTGGGAACCGGGGTAATAATAGGGGTTAGTGATAGCCTTGTTACTGGCTAATGCTAAGCCCCAGCCTTAGTAATTGAACGCTGTCAATCAGACAGCTGCCATTACTAAGGCCATAATAAAGTATTTAAAAAAAACAGACATAAGATTTTTTTTTTATTGAAATCAAAACTCCCCCATGCAACCCTCTTTCACAATTTTTATTTTTTTTAAAGTAGATCATTGAAGTAGTCCAATGAATCTACGACGTAGTCCAAACGGTCCAGCGGAACCCACCCAAAAAAATTTAGCAGTATAAAATGTAAAAAAAAAAATAATTTGCCACAATAGAAACCCCTGCTCCGCCGTTTGCTCTTGTAGGCCACAGCCTGGTTTAGGCCTGAGGCCTACAAGAGATCGGGAGCACGCTGATGACGTCACTGCATCATGCCGACCACGCCGGGCCACTGAACTCGGTTAAAAATCATAAGTCAATTAGGTAATAAAAAGGGGGCATAGAAGATGTTAAACCATTTTCAGTGATAATGCTGCGTTGCTGATCTGTGATACTAAAGTAATACAGTAAGAAGAATTCTTTAAATCTTCTCTATACATTAAACAGCACTTTACAAATAAACAACAAATGTTTTCCTATTTAATATTTTTTTATATATTGCGTGTTTGATGTGTAAAGGTAGTAATGAGAAAACTCCGATAGATTGGGGGGGGGGGGCGCCTTATTATAGTTCGCCTCAGGCAGCAGAGGGGCTAGGTTCACCCCTGATTGATGCCAAGTCTGCCTGTTACCGAATTTTAAACAAGCTTTATTTTATATAAATAAAATTGGGAATATGTTCCTTTTTAATCACATTACTGCAGCGCTGGATCCAATCTTTTCTATCCTACCAGCGGTACTACCCTGATGGCAGGCCTGTTTGCAGGGGTACTAGCCAGCTACATCACAGATAACCCAAGTTTCAAGACCATGCAAAGTTATGGATTTTTGGCATCCCATGGGATATGGGAACAATAGGGAATTCTATCAGTAAGTATTCTGCCTGTTTCTTGGCTAATACTCCTAATCCAATTCCTTCTTCTAGCAGATTTTTTAAAGATTCCTTACATGCGGTGCTTGGTTTCGCCACAAGTTTGCGATATGTCGATTCATTGTCTAAAATGGTATGAACGTGTCTGGGATATAAACAGGAATCTAGAACAACTCCTGCTTCGTAATATTTGGAGGACACAGTTATACGCTGGATATATGGTGAGCACCTCTGTGTTTTCACCTTTAGCCCTTATGTGTACATAGTGAACCTTTTAGATGGTTAATCTTTACCCGCTAAGGTGGAAGGGTTAGTTCCAATGCCTAGTTATGGTGGTGTCTGAGGAAATAAAGGTCCTTTTAGACGTCCCGGTACTGACCATGAAAACCAGCACCAATCGACGATACAGCGTGTCACAAGGATCAATCATCGGTAACGTATGGGGGAAAAAAAACGTTACTACACCAGACCCCGCACCGATCTGCCAGTCCAGCTGCCTCCGGGCACTGGACAACACTGCTGGAAGCAGAAGGCTCCGATCACTGCATAGCGGCCGTTCGACAGAACTGCAGCTCGGCCTCTATTCTTTGACCGGAGCCGTCTGCTTCCGGCAGTGTTGTCAGGTGCCCGGAGGCAGCTGGAGTGGCGGATCGGTGCAGGGTCCAGGTGTCGGACACACACCGATCATATACTGTTGACCTAACCAGTGGATAGGTCATCAGTTGTCAGAACGTGGAAAACCCCTTTAAAGGGAAGGTGTCACGGAAATTATTTTTTTTTATTATATAATATTGCTTTTAGTATGTCATTAAAATAAATTGTATTTATTTGTGTTTTTGTGTTGTACTTTTTACTTTTTTGTTTCTGTTACTTCTCTATGGGGGCTGCCATTTTCTTTTCATCTCTGTATCTGTCCATTAACAACACATACTGAGATGGAATACGGCACATACATCCCCATACAGAATGAGAACGGGAGCCGTTCCATTCACTATAGCGTACACCGTCTGTGTGGGAACGGCGCATGCGCCACTCCTACACAAACCAAAAGGAAGGTCTTTGGTAGAGCGACATCCGGCGCCATTTTCATGTGGACCGGAAACCACGGGCGGACAGTTAGGTGACGACTTCCGGTCGCGGCTTCCGGCCATATGTTGAAGGCAGCGCAGACGCAAGACTAGGAGCGGCAGGGCGGAGGCGGCAGCGGCGGCAGGAGCAGGTAAATTATGTTTGTGTATGTGATGTGTGTGTATGTTAGTGTTATACTCTCTGCTGAGCACTGTATCTAATCCTCCTACACTGTGCATTCACTCAGAAAATGGCGGCACACAGTGTAGAAGGTTTGAACATTTCAACCCCCTCCTTTCTCCCGGCACTAGCCAGGATAAAGGAGGGGGGATTCTGTGAGGACACTAGAGCGAGTGTGTCTACTCCAAATTTGCAGCATAAGGCAATGAGGTTGCTTTACCACATGCCAATGCTGCAATTTTGGGAATTGCTCCCTCTAGTGACCAGTACATGGAAATGTTATAAATTAGAATCTAATTTATAATATTTCCTGACTTGTGAGAAAATTAAAAAAATTAAAACAATGTGTAATCATTTATATACTAACTGTTTAACTGAAAAAAAATAAAATAATATTTCTAGCGACACATTCCCTTTAACCCCTTCCCGCCGGATCACGTATATAAACGTCAATAAAATCGGTGGCTAACCGCCTTTTCACGTAAATGTACGTCATGGAGATGAAGCTGGCTCAGGAGCTGAGCCAGCGACATCACCGCCGGGTGACAGCTGTATGTTACAGCTGGCACCCTAAGGTATCGGCCAGGACCGGAGCTAGCCTCCGATCCGACCGATTAACCCCTCACATGCTGCGTTCAATAGAGATCGCAGCATGTGAGGAGTTTATAGCCACCGGCACCCATGCAACGTGATCGCTGGGTTGCCGGTGGCTGCAAAGGCGATCGGAGGGCTAATGCTTACCTCCCGATCAGCCTGTAACGGAATCCTCCTATGCCCCGTCGTCGGCGGGGCCCAGGAGGCTTCCGGTAACATCGGCAAGATGGCGCCGGCTCAGCTTCCGGCTCAGAAGCTGAGCCGGCGTCATCAGCAGTGGGTGTCCGCTGTATGTTACAGCGGACACCCCGATCTATCGCCAGGAACCGGAGCTAGCTCCGATTCCTGGCATTAACCCCTTCGATGCAGCGATCCATTGTGATCGCTGCATCCTAGAGGTTTGTAGAAAATCGGCAGCCTTGCCATGCGATGGCAAGGCTGGCGACTGCTACCATGGCAACAGGAGCCCTAACAATGGACTCCTGTCTGCCATTACGTAAGCTGATTAGGCCCCGCCCAGAGGCGGAGCCTGATCGGCTTGCTGTCAGTGAACAACTGACAGTTCCAATACATTGCACTACATAGGTAGTGCAATGTATTAGAACATCAAACAAACAGTTGGACATTCAAGTCCCCTAGTGGGACTAAAGAAAAGTGTAAAAAAAAGTGTAAAAAAAGTAAAAATAAAAGTTGGAAAACATACAATAAAAGTTTCAAATAATAACACAAAACACAATCGCCCTTTTTCCCTTATCAAGTCATTTATTATTGAAAAAAATAATAAAGCCATACATATTTGGTATCGCAGCGACCGTAACGACCTGAACTATAAAAATATTATGTTATTTATCCAGCGCAGTGAACGCCGTAAAAAAACAACTCAAAAACACTGCCATAATTACTGTTTTTTTGGTCACTGTCTTCCAAAAATTGAAATAAAAAGTGATCAAAAAGTCGCATGTATCCAAAAATGGTACCGATAAAATCTATACCTCGTCTCGCAAAAAACAAACCCTCATACAGCTCCATCGATGAAAAAATGTAAAAGTTATGGCTCTCACAACTTGGCGAGAGAAAAAATACATTCTCTTTCCAAAAGTAATTTTATTGTGCAAAAAGTTATAAAAAAGTTCTATAAATTTGGTATCGCCGGAATCGTACTGACCCGCAGAATAAAGGTAACATGTAGTTTATAACGTACGGTGAACGGTGTATATAAAAAAAAAAGTGGCACAAGCTGGTCATGACATATTTGAGGAGAGTTTAAGCAGGAGAAAAGAGGATCATTCCAGGGGCGCTGCTGTGTGGTGATAATGATAGGATCGAAGTACGGAGATAATAATAATAAATGAATTTATTCGAATGAGTGGCTACGCGTTTCGACGATGAACAATCGTCTTCATCAGGCCATATGCATAATACATTAGACACGTCTTATATAACATCATGGTTCACAAATGACACGAGTGAACCATTAGCTATGACACCAAGATTGAACATTTTGTCACAAAAACCCACTTCAAATCTGTCGATGTAAATAGCTATATTGACTTTAAAAGTGCCCATTATCGCCCTTGGCTAACAAATGTGCCTTTCGGTCAATTTAGAAGAGTTCGAAAAAATTGCAGTACTAACGCAAATTTTAAATTCGAGTGCAATATTTTAGAAAAAAGATTCAGAGAGAAGAATTTTCCTTTAAAACTAATCCAAGATGCTAGATCTAAAGCTTCGGAATTATCTCAAAACTCCTGTCTAAACCAGGTACAGAAGAAAAAACTAGAACAAAATAAATACCACACCAACTTTATAACCACTTACAACCAAGGGAACAAGACCGTTAGAGCAATTTTGAACAAACATTGGCACATTATATAAAAAACGACCCTTACCTTAAAGATGTGATACCTTCCCATCCGAGCATCACCTTTCGTCGTTCCCTAACTCTGAGAAATATTCTGGCCCCTAGCAGAATCCGAAAACCTAAAACATCACCAACTACTACGTTTTTATCCAGACCCAATGGTTCATACAAATGTGGCCACCCACTTTGTCTATGCTGCAATAGCATCAGCAACAAAAAATATACATATACATCAACTGTTACAAAAGAAACCTTCCCAATTAAGTCATCCCTAAGTTGCAGCAGTTCCTACGTTATCTACCTAATGGAATGTACATGTCAACTCCAATACGTTGGCCGAACCACACAACATCTGAGATCTAGAATTAATAAACACAGATCCAATGTGAACACAGGCTTTTTGAAGCACAGTGTGTCTCGACACTTCACTTATGTACACAAATGTCAATTTAAACAAATCACAGTTACACCCATCGAAGACATACACCACGATGTCCCCAATAGATACACTAAACTTAAACAGAGGGAAAATTATTGGATCTTCAAATTGCAGACTTTATACCCAGGGGGCTTGAATGATATCTCTGAATCAACACTTGACTAATCAATAGCTTTATTTTTTCCAAATGTAAAGAACTACTCAAAATCATATAACTCTCATCATTACACAATAATAAATAATAAACAATGAGTATGATCCGACAATATGAGGGACAAATCTTATTCATACCTATTTACTTCCTTTTTGCCCTTTTTAATCAAATTTCTTTGTATTTATTAGGTCCAACAGGTTGTGACCTTCCCCCGTTAGTCCAATCATTGTATATATAACTATTTTTCGTTAACTCTACCGTAGTATATATAGTGCCCGATCCCTTTGATCCCCCTATGCCGCTTACCACTTACTTTTTGTCTATTAACAGAATTTCATACATCTCAGAACCAGCATCTCTTATAAATCATCTTCTGTAAAGTGTTTATTCCGCTGATACAATATTACACCAGTGCCGAAAAATACGCTGTGCATCCTATGACAATACACAACAATATATCGATTTTCCCTTTTTAATCGCAATGGCACAGAATACTGCAAACTAGATTTGATCTAAGAATACTATATATTTAATAATATTATACATATGTTTAACAAACCGGTCCCGAAGCGGTCTTCTTTGGTCTATTCACAGCGAGCGCTGTTATTTCTGTTCGTTCGCTGTTCCCGTCCTCTTTGTTTTTTCAGTTGCCTGGCAACGCTTCTGTTAGAGCCACACAAAATCCCGAACAATCCACCTAGGCAACAAAGAGCACTAAATTGTATACATATTCTTAATAAAGATTTAACTTTTATAAAGTTTCCACAGCAGATACATATCCTTGTATGCTCTGCAGCACTGTTCTCGGCCAGGTTGCCCTGGTTACCAAGTTCACGTCCCGGCGTCCTTCGTTGCTACCTAACAACCTACTGGTCTGTAGCACAGTCCTTTGTTCTTTTAACTTCCACTTATTGTGTCTTTTTTAACCATTTATTTTATGCCTGTTTTTATTTAGTTTTTGATTATTCATACGTCGACACTACTTTGCTTTTTATGAATACCCTAAATTTCTTTCTTTTTTATTCTTATGTTATGTAACAAGCTTACTGTGTATGAGTGATATACTGAACACGTGTAATTTTTCACTGATCCACGTTGTGATTGGATGCCAAGGTAAAAAGCCGGGTGTGACGTCACGAACGCACCTTGACCTTTGCAGATTTGGCGGTTTTTTCACTCGTGTCATTTGTGAACCATGATGTTATATAAGACGTGTCTAATGTATTATGCATATGGCCTGATGAAGACGATTGTTCATCGTCGAAACGCGTAGCCACTCATTCGAATAAATTCATTTATTATTATTATCTCCGTACTTCGATCCTATCATTATCACCACACAGCAGCGCCCCTGGAATGATCCTCTTTTCTCCTGCTTAAACTCTCCTCCCAAGCGGTCCTTTTGGATGCCGACTCGGATCTGGCAGCAGCACTGTGGTTTCATTTTACATGCCTTTTAACTCCCTACCTAGGTGAGCATATTACCTGTAATACGGCATCATTGTCTCACCTTTACCGACTGATCTGCACAAGGTGGCGCCGTGTTTTTTCTCTTTTTTTCTCATGACATATTTGACACTGAATTATCTAGGGAACATTTTAATTTGTACCTTCCGCAGCGCAATCATTTATGGAAAAGACCTGTGGGGTGAAAATGCTCACTACACCTCTTAATAAATGCCTTGAGGGGTGCAGTTTCCAAAATGGGGTCACTTCTCAGGGGTTTCTTTTATTATTTCACATCAAAGCCTCTGCAATTGTGAACCAATACTTTATAAGTCGCCAAATTAGGCCTCAATTTTACATGGTACTCTTTCACTCCTGAGCCCTGTCGAATGTCCAGGCAAAAGATTAGGGCCACATGTAGGGTGATTCTAAAACAGGGAAACGCCGCATAATAATTGAGAGCTGTCTTGTTATGGTGGCACAAGTCGGGCACCACATATTGGCGTATCTAAGGAAAAATTCCCATTTTCATTCTCCCACATCGTGTGCACACGAATTTCTGCAAAACACCTGTGGGGTTAACATGCTCACTACACCCCTAGGTGAATACCTTGAGGGTGTTGTTTCCAAAATGGGGTCACTTCTGGGGGGGATCCACTGTTTTGGTCCCACAGGGACTTTGCAAATGCAACATAGCGACCAGAAACCAAATTCAGCAAAATCTGTACACCAAAAGCAAATGGCGCTCCTTCCCTTCTGAGCCCTGCCGTGTGCCCAAACAGCATTTTACGACCACGTGTGGGGTATTGCCGTACTCCAGAGAAGTTGCTTTACAAGCGTTGGGGTTCTTTTTTTCCTTTATTTGTTGAGAAAATTAAAAATTTGGAGCTAAAGCTACGTCTTATTGAAGAAAAAGGATTTTTTTTATTTTCACTGCCCAATTCTAATAAAATCTATGAAACACCTGTGGGGGCAAAATGCTCACTACACCCCTAGATGGATTCCTCAAGGGGTGTAGTTTTCTCAATGGAGTCACTTTTTTGGCGTTTTCACTGTTTTGGTACCTCAGGGGCTTTGCAAATGCGACATGGCCTGCGCAAACCATTCCTGCTAAATTTGAGCTCCAAAAGCCAAATGGCGCTCTTTCCCTTCTAAGCTCCGCAGTGTGTCCAAACATCCGTTTATAACCACATTTGGGGTATTGTTTTACTCGGGAGAAATTGCTTTACAAATGTTGTGGTGCTTTTTCTCCTTTAGTCCTCGTGGAAATTAGAAAAAATTAGCTAAACCTACATAATCTTTGAAAGAATGACGATTTTTATTTTCACGGCCTACTTCCAATAATTTCTGCAAAAAACCTGCGGGGTAAAAATGCTCACTATACCCCTAGATAATTTCCTCAAGGGGTGTAGTTTCCCAAATGGGGTCACTTTTGGTGGATTTCCACTGTTTTGGCACCGAAAGAGCCCTTGAAACCTGACATGGTGCCTAAAATATTTTCTAATAAAAAGGAGGCCCAAAATCCACTGGGTGCTCCTTTGCTTCTGAGGCCGGTGCTTCAGTCCATTACCACACTAGGGCCACATGTGGGATATTTCTAAAAACTGCAGAATCTGGGCAATAAATATTGAGTTGCGTTTCTCTGGTAAAAACTTCTGTGTTACAAAAAAAATAGAATAAAAATGAATTTCTGCAAAAAAAAATGAAATTTGAAAATTTCACCTCTACATTGCTTTAATTCCTGTGAAACGTTTAAAGGGTTAAGAAACTTTCTAAATGCTGTTTTGAATACTTTGAGGGGTGAAGATTTTAAAATGGGGTGACTTTTTGGCGGTTTCTAACATATAAGGCCCTAAAAGCCGCTTCACAACTGAACTGGCCCCTGTAAAAATAGCCTTTGGAAATTTTCTTGAAAATGTGAGAAATTGCTGCTAAAGTTCTAAGCCTTGTAACGTCCTAGAAAAATAAAAGGATGTTCAAAAAACTATGCCAATCTAAAGTAGACATATGGGTGATGTTAATTAGCAACAATTTTGTGTGGTATAACTGCCTGTCTTACAAGCAGATACATTTACATTTAGAAAAATGCTAATTTTTGCAATTTTTCACCAAATTTTGGTGTTTTTCACTGGTAAATATTGAATTTATCGACCACATTTTTCCACTATCATAAAGTCCAATGTGTCACGAGAAAACAATCTCAGAATCGCTTTGATAGGTAAAAGCGTTCTGGAGTTATTACCACATAAAGTGAAATATGTCAGATTTGAAAAAATGGGTCTGGTCCTGAAGGCCAAAATGAGCTTGGTCCTGAAGGGGTTAATACTGGCGTTTCATACACCAGTCCTATTAAACAGTTTGCTGGAGTGAGATGCAACACATTTATTAACAGTCGAACGACTCTTAATAAATGTGTCGCATCTTTTAGCTGCAACGCTGCCTGTCATCAGTACTTTCCACGTGCTGCGGCCTGCTGTAAGAGCCTGAGGGAATCCGGGAGGGAGAATCGGAGTGGTGAGGTAAGTACATTTTTAAAATGTATTTTATTGTCTTATTGGGGGGGGCATACAGTCTGATTGGGGGGGAGGTATGGGTCTGGCACGGACCTTTGCCTTGTTACGCCCTCCAGAGATAAATCTGGGCCGCACTATACATATAGATTTCTGCTATAATTTACATCAGTTACTGGCGTAAATTATAGTAAAATTGTTGGCCATTTCTGCTAAGCCCCGCCCAGTTTTTGCCCCCAAAAATGTTGACATTTGTGCATTTTGTGAATTTTCTACGCTAGTAAACTGTTGTAGAAAGGTTAATATATTCCCCCCCAAAGGCTACAGACCGTAATACAATATCTTAACCCCTTCCCTCTTTAGCCACTTTTGACCTTCCTGACAGAGCCTCATTTTTCAAATCTGACATGTGTCACTTTATGTGGTAATAACGTCGGAATGCTTTTAGCTATCCAAGCGATTCTGAGATTGTTTTCTCGTGACACATTGGACTTGATGTTACTGGCAAAATTTGCTCGATATGTTCAGTATTTAATTGTGAAAAACACCAAAATTTAGCGGAAAATTGCAAACATTGCATTTTTCTCAACTTAAATGTATCTGCTTGTAAGGCATCCCCCATATGTCTACTTTAGATTGGCATCATTTTTTGAACATCCTTTTATTTTTCTAGGACGTTACAAGGCTTTCAACTTTAGCAGCAATTTCTCACATTTTAAAGAAAATTTCAAAAAGCTATTTTTACAGGGGCCAGTTCACTTGTGAAGTGGTTTTGAGGGCCTTATATATTAGAAACCCAAAAAAAAGTCACAACATTTTGAAAACTTCACCCCCCAAAGTATTCAAAACAGCATTTAGAAAATTTCTTAACCCTTTAAACTTTTCACAGGAATTAAAGTAAAGTAGGGGTGAAATTTACAAATTTCATATTTTTTTGCAGAAATTAATTTTTAATGCAATTTTCTTTATAACACAGAAAGTTTTACCATAGAAATGCAACTCAATATTTATTGCCCAGATTCTGCAGTTTTAGGAAATATCCCATATGTAGCCGTAGCGTGCTACTGGACTGAAGCACTGGCCTCTGAAGCAAAGGAACACCTAGTGGATTTTGGGGCCTTATTTTTATTCGAATATATTTTAGGCACCATGTCAGGTTTGAAGGGCTCTTGCGGTGCCAAAACAGTGGAAATCCCCCAAAAGTGATCCCATTTGGGAAACTACACACCTCAAGGAAATTATTTAGGGGTATAGTGAGCGTTTTGACCGCACAGGTTTTTTACAGAAATTATTGGAAGCAGGCCGTGAAAATTAAAATCTAAATTTTTTCAAAGAAAATGTAGGTTTAGCTAATTTTTTCTCATTTCCACAAGGACTAAAGGAGAAAAAGCACCACAAAATTTGTAAAACAATTTCTTCCGAGTAAAATGGTACCCCACATGTGGTAATAAACGTCTGTTTGGACACACGGCAGAGCTTAGAAGGGATGGAGCACCATTTGGCTTTTGGAATTCACATTTAGCAGGAATGGTTTGCGGAGGCCATGTCACATTTACAAAGCCCCTGAGGGGATAAAACAGTGAAAACGCCCAAAAAGTGACTCCATTTAGGAAACGACACCCCTTGAGGAATCCATCCAGGAGTATTGTGAGCATTTTGACCCCATAGATGTTTCATAGAATTTATTAGAATTGGGCAGTGAAAATAAAAACAATCCTTTTTCTTCAATAAGACGTAGCTTTACCGCAAAATTTTTTGTTTTCTCAACAAATAAAGGACAAAAAGAACCCAACATTTGTAAAGCAATTTCTCCCGAGTACGGCAATTCCCCATATGTGGTCATAAACTGCTGTTTGGGCACACGGCAAGGCTCAGAAAGGAAAGAGCGCCATTTGGAGTGCAGATTTTGCTGGATTGGTTTCTGGGCGCCTGTGGAACCAAAACTGTGGAGACCCCCCAGTAGTGACCACATTTTGGAAACTACACCCCTCAATGCATTTACCTAGGGGTGTAGTAAGCATGTTAACCCTGCAGGTGTTTTGTAGAAATTAGTGTGCACTTGATGTTGCAGAGTGAAAATGGGATTTTTTTCCATAGATAATATGTGGTGCCCAGCTTGTGCCACCATAACAAGACAGTTCTCTAATAATTATGCTAGGTTTCCTGGTTTTAGAAACACCCTTCATGTGGCCCTAATCTTTTGCCTGAACATTCGACCAGGCTCAGGAGTGAAAGCGTACCATGCGAAATTGAGGCCTAATTTGGCGATTTATAAAGTATTGGATCACAATTGCAGAGTCTCAGATGTGAAATAATAAAAAGAAACCCCTGAGAAGTGACCCCATTTGGAAACTGCACCCCTCATGGCATTTACTAAGGGGTGTAGTGAGCATTTTCACCCCACAGGTCTTTTCTATAAATGATTGCGCTGCTGATGGTCCAAAGTAAAAATTTATATTTTTCCCTAGATAAGCCATTTCAGTGGCAAATATGTCATGCCCAGCTTATGCCACTGGAGACACACACCCCAAAATTTTTTAAAAGGGTTCTCCGGGGTATGACGATGCCATATATGTGGAAGGAAACTGTTGTTTGGGCACACTGTAGGGTTCAGATGGGTGGGAGCGCCATTTGGCTTTTGGAGCGTGGAATTTGCTTGGTAATAGTTTTGTTTGGAGCGCATGTGTGAGCTGGGAAGAGTACATCAGGGGCATAGTCAGGGGGTATAATAATGGGGTAAAAAAAACAATAAAATAATCTATAGATGTGTGTTACGCTGTGAAGCAATCCTTTCTGCACAGGCCAGTGTCACACTGATACAGTGAAGGAAATAAGTATTTGATCCCTTGCTGATTTTGTAAGTTTGCCCACTGTCAAAGACATGAACAGTCTAGCATTTTTAGGCTAGGTTAATTTTACCAGTGAGAGATAGATTATATAAAAAAAAAACAGAAAATCACATTGTCAAAATTATATATATGTATTTGCATTGTGCACAGAGAAATAAGTATTTGATCCCTTTGGCAAACAAGACTTAATACTTGGTGGCAAAACCCTTGTTGGCAAGCACAGCAGTCAGAGGGTTTTTGTAGTTGATGATGAGGTTTGCACACATGTTAGATGGAATTTTGGCCCACTCCTCTTTGCAGATCATCTGTAAATCATTAAGATTTCGAGGCTGTCGCTTGGCAACTCGGATCTTCAGCTCCCTCCATAAGTTTTCGATGGGATTAAGGTCTAGAGACTGGCTAGGCCACTCCATGACCTTAATGTGCTTCTTTTTGAGCCACTCCTTTGTTGCCTTGGCTGTATGTTTTGGGTCATTGTCGTGCTGGAAGACCCAGCCACGAGCCATTTTTAATGTCCTGGTGGAGGGAAGGAGGTTGTCACTCAGGATTTGACGGTACATGGCTCCATCCATTCTCCCATTGATGCGGTGAAGTAGTCCAGTGCCCTTAGCAGAGAAACATCCCCACAACATAATGTTTCCACCTCCATGCTTGACAGTGGGGACAGTGTTCTTTGGGTCATAGGCAGCATTTCTCTTCCTCCAAACACGGCGAGTTTAGTTAATGCCAAAGAGCTCAATTTTAGTCTCATCTGACCACAGCACCTTCTCCCAATCACTCTCAGAATGATCCAGATGTTCATTTGCAAACTTCAGACGGGCCTGTACATGTGCCTTCTTGAGCAGGGGGACCTTGCGGGCACTGCAGGATTTTAATCCATTACGGCGTAATGTGTTACCAATGGTTTTGTTGGTGACTGTGGTCCCAGCTGCCTTGAGATCATTAACAAGTTCCCCCCGTGTAGTTTTCGGCTGAGCTCTCACCTTCTTCAGGATCAAGGATACCCCACGAGGTGAGATTTTGCATGGAGCCCCAGATCGATGTCGATTGACAGTCATTTTGTATGTCTTCCATTTTCTTACTATTGCACCAACAGTTGTCTCCTTCTCACCCAGCGTCTTACTTATGGTTTTGTAGCCCATTCCAGCCTTGTGCAGGTCTATGATCTTGTCCCTGAGATCCTTAGAAAGCTCTTTGGTCTTGCCCATGTTTTAGAGGTTATAGTCAGACTGATTAATTGAGTCTGTGGACAGGAGTCTTTTATACAGGTGACCATGTAAGAGCTGTCTTTAATGCAGGCACCAAGTTGATTTGGAGCGTGTAACTGGTCTGGAGGAGGCTGAACTCTTAATGGTTGGTAGGGATCAAATACTTATTTCTCTGTGTACAATGCAAATAAATATATATAATTTTGACAATGTGATTTTCTTTTTTTTTTTTATATAATCTATCTCTCACTGGTAAAATTAACCTAGCCTAAAAATTCTAGACTGTTCATGACTTTGACAGTGGGCAAACTTACAAAATCAGCAAGGGATCAAATACTTATTTCCTTCACTGTATATGGCGTCCTTTCTTATGTTTCTTTTGGTCCAAACTCCGCACCTTTGCAGTTTGGGGAATTTTGCTGTGAAGTGTTGTCCTGGTATAATACGGGCACCGTCGCTTCCAGCAGATATGTCTGGGCCCTCCCCTTCCTGGTTCCCTAATTTTAGGTCCTTGATAAATCGCCTCTTGAAACAGAAGAAATGTTCCCCTCGGGCACAACTGCATATTTTTTATTTCCTGACTTATTGGAGCCATAACTAATTTTATTTTTTCATAGACGTAGTGGTATGAGGGCTGTTTTTTTGCGAACGAGCTGTAGCGATTATTGGTACCATTTTCGGGTACATGCGACTTTTTCATCACCTTTTATCCTATTTTTTGGGAGGCCAGGTAAACAAAAAAACGCAATTCTGGCACAGCTTTTTTAGGTTTTTTTTTATACAGCGTTCACCATGCGTTATAAATTACCTGTTACCTTTATCCTGTGGGTCCGTACGATTCCGGCAATACCTAATTTACAGAACTTTTTTATGTTTTACAACTTTTTGCACAATAAAATTACTTTTGTAAAAATAATGTATTTTTTCTGTCGCCAAGTTGTGATAACCATAACTTTTTTATTTTTTAGTTGACGGAGCTGTATGAGGGCTTGTTTTTTGTGAGACAAGCTACAGTTTTTATAGGTACCATTTTTGGATACGTGCAACTTTTTGATCACTTTTTATTCCAATATTTGTAGGGCAAAGTGACCAAAAAACAGAAACTCAGGTAAAGTTTTTCCGGGTTTAATTTACGCTGTTCACCGTGTGCAATAAATAATATAATATTTTGATACCTCAGGTCGTTACGGTCGCGGCGATACCAAATACGTATGGTTTATTATTTTTTTTCAATAATAAAGGACTTGATAAGAGAAAAAGGGCGATTGTGTTTTACTTTATTACTTGAAACTTTTATTGTTTTCAAACTTTTCACTTTTTTTTACACTTTTTTATACTTTCTTTTACACTTTTTTTCAAGTCCCACTAGGGGACTTGAAGTTCCAACTGTCTGATGGTTTTTTTTCTGATACATTGCACTACCTACGTAGTGCAATGTATTAGATCTGTCAGTTATTCACTGACAGCAAGCCGATTAGGCATTTGTGTCTCCTGTTGCCATAGCAGCAGTCGCCAGTCCTGATTGCCTGTCAGGGCTGGTGATCTGCTAGTAACCTCTACGATGCAGCAATCGCTTTCGATTGCTGCATCGAAGGGGTTAATGGCAGGGATCGGAGCTAGCTCTGGTTCCTGCCATTACAGGTGGATGTCAGCTGTAACATACAGCTGACTTCCACCGCTGATGACGCCTGATCAACTCCTGAGGCGGCGCCATCTTGCCGGCAGCTACGCCGGGTGGATCTTGACCGGCTTCCGTGCTAGGCAGACCGGGAGGCCAGTATTTGGCCTCCGGTTGCCATTGCAGCCACCGGAACCCTGGCAATTTCATTGCTGGGGTTCCGATGAGCTGCAAACACCTTAAGTGCAGCACTCGCATTTGAGTGCTGCACTTAAGGGGTTAATGGAGGGGATCAAAGCTAATTTCGGTCCCCGCCATTACAGCCGGATGTCAGCTGTAAGATACAGCTGATATCCGGCGATGATGGCACCGACTCAGCTTCAGAGCCGGTACCAAACATTTGGCGTATGGATACAGCAATTTGCGGGAAGTCATAGCTTTCCATGGCGTACCCATACGGCAAATGTCAGGAAGGGGTTAATGTAAGGATGTGTACACTTAATTGTGCAGCAACGCTTGTTGTCTCCATTCTATGTCAGTGTGGGAAGTAGATGTCCGGCCTTATGATTTTGTGATATGTGATTGACCCAGAATCCCAATCACCAAACCAAAGAATGCAAAATAAAGACACAAAACATTATAATTGGGTGTTAAATGGTCAAAACTTTTATTATATTATATGACCAAACCCAAAATGGCAAACCTCCGACTCACGAAGAGTCACCCTCCAGCACGCAGGAAAGGAAAAACCCCCTGTGGGGGAAACCTCTAGGGAAACCATAGCTGGAGGATTGCCCTTCCTCTGGGCTTAGAAGGTGCCAAAATATCATTTGTAACAGAATTTGTACGTTTTCTCAGATTTTCTAGGAAAGACAATACAATGAACGAACAACATAAAACACATAAATCGGCTGATCTGGTTGGCTAGGCGGATGTCTCTCTTCCTGGGCACCCATTAAAATGAATGGGTGATGCTCGGTTGAGACGGGTCCTCCAGAGGGGTCCTCCAGATGCCTCCTTGTAGCACCTGTCTCCGCTCCGGCTAATAGGGGGGGATCTCCTGCTGGAAACCCCCCTCTATTACAGACAACCCGTATGAAGAGGATGGCATCACTGTGATGAAGAAGTTCTCTTGGGTGAAGGGTTTCCCTGCTAGAACCTACAAATGACATCAGGTCGGCATTGGTGGGGAAGTCAAGCTCAAGGTCCTCAGTCCCATCCAATATGGCGCTGAACGTGGCAGTAAAACCTTCTAATATGGAATCTTCTTTATGTCATAAACATTTGTATTTATGACATCAGCGCATTCATCATCATTGCTACAGGAGTTTCTTACCACTGCCGCCTCGTTCATTGTGACATCACCCACAGTGGTCTGAAGTGTTAACCCTTTACTGACTGGCAGTGTACTTACCACAGAGGCCATAAAGCTGAATAGAACATATCAGCGGCCATAAAGGAAAAGGGATAATGCAGGGAGCATCTCCGCACAAGAACTATCCATGACAAAGGGTTGTCCAGGATAAGATAACTTGTCTGCTTTCTCCAAACACCAGCACCACACCTGTCCATAGGTTGTGTGTGGTATTACAGCTCATTACCATTCACTTCAATGGAGCAAACCTGCAATACCAGATATAACCTGTGGATAGGTGTGGTGCTGTTTTTGGAAGAAAGCAGCCATATTTTTCTAATCCTGCACAGCCCCTGTTACAAATAGTTCAAAAAAAGGGGGAGAGAAGAAATTAAAAAAAGGGAAAAAGAGGAACTCTGAGGTAAAAGAAATCAAACTAGACTGAAAGGAGTCTGCTGGAGGTGCCAGATGGAAAGACAGATTTCTGTCATGGGGACCAGATTAGTTGAAAAACTATGCAGTTCATCTTCGAATGCAGCGTCACAAAAACAAATTATTTTGTAAAAAAATTAAAAAGTGTTTTTATTGTGCAAATTGAGAAAAACTTTTACATACATGTTGGTTCAGGAGTCCTGGTGGTCCTCCGTGGGCTTTACCCATGGAGTGTTTGGGGACATGTTGGAGCTGTGGGGGAATGGTAGGTCCACTTACTGACATCTGATGGGATTGTAGGCACATCGCACCATTTTGGTTGGCAATAAATGCTCTCTTCGAACATGTCCTCTCCGCTCCATTCTCTCCAGATCTATTTCTTTCCAGAAGAAGGTTCTCCTCCATTTATTCAGACTAGGTTGTGCCTAGACATTGGAAGTCTACAATTCCCCGGTACAAATCTAAATGTTTGGCCACATTCACTGATATTCAGAATCCAGCAACTCTGCCGATTGTTGAAGTAATCTCAGGCATTTTCTGAGTAGTTGACCGCTAACCCCCTCCACTCTGCTACCTCGCTGTAGTGCCCGACCATTACATTGTTTTCTTCTCTCTCTGTAATTGTTTTAACCTTTCTCATTGATAAAAGTACAGATTTGGTAAAGACGACGCTTACATTGTTTCCTAATTGACTTTTGGTGAGCTGCATTTTCTTTTAACATTTTGTACTGCTTTATGGTGTTAATAAAGATTGAGCAGAGTTACTGCAGTTAAGCGGTGATAAATATTCTTCTACGTTGTCACGGCGCGTGGTGTGGACCCACAGGGCCGTACCGCGTAGCGGGGTAGCAGCTGGCCAACAAGGTACAAAACCATGTCTATAGCTCTGAACGGGTACCTGAGGCAATGTAGACCGTGGCAGGGACACGACTTGACTTTCACAGCAGGTGACGCCGCGGATGCAGCAGGAAGACACGACTTGACTTTCACAGCAGGTGACGTCGCGGATGCAGCAGGAAGACACGACTTGACTTTCACAGCAGGTAACGATAGCACGGGATACAGGGTACAGGCAGCAGGAACGGGTAACACTGGGAACTGGAAAACCATTTTGCTGCAGGTGGAGAGAGACTTTTTCTGTTATTTGCCCCGTGTCCTGAGCTCAGGAGGTTCTTAATTCAAATGAGACAAGCAGCCGATCAAACTGGGAATCCAGTGAACCAGTCCAAACCAGTGTAGAAGTGTCTGAAAATAATCCTCTCCACTGTCACCTTCAGACTGTCCGACCATAAAGAAGAGGCTGGACGCAGCACGAAGGGCTTCAGAGGGAAGCCTCCATGACAAGACATAGTAGGGAAAGGGTTAAATAAGTTGTGAGAAGGAGGGAGTAGAAGGGGGAGGTGGAAGAGGGGTAGGGAGGAGTCAGGGGACGTTACCAGTCTACCCGCTGTTTTCGGCATTGAGCCGGAAGCAGCGGGAGGAAGAACAAGCAAAGTTAAAAGCTCCCACCCTCCCGCCCTTTATTGGGGTGGTGTCCCTTGTGTTGTTCTATGTGTGTGTTTGTCTATGGTTGTTTCTGTTTTATCGTATGCTTATGTAACGTGTTGTTTTCTTTTCCATTTTGAGCAGGTCCAGGTGTCATAGCGGCTGGCGGGGGGAGTCCTTGAGGTTGGTCAGTACGAAATGGTGGGGGGGTCGCATCGGGGGTATGCATCCCCCAAAAAAGGTACATGGTTTGAAGACTTCATAGGGTGTTATCCCTTTGAAGTGGTCTTCTGGTGGTTGGAGCCATCTGCAGAGGTGAGCGGTGCCTCCGAGCTGGTTCACGGCTGGAGGTAAATTGTTGGTGGTGGTTGCAGATGGCAAACTCGAGGTAAAACATATCTAAAAATGGCTTCAAGGACTTCCCCTGCTCGGATTAATGTTAATGTTAATTGTTATTTATGATTCTGACCCATGTTGGGTCATGTGAATTATAGGAGGAATTCTCTGGTTGGATTCCTACTTAGTTATCCGAATGTTTCGGATCAAAATTGCATTTTATAAACAATGTAAATTAATAAACGGCTGCTGTGGCCATTTCACATCCAACCTCGGTTGTCACGTGTCTTTTTCTTAGAGGTAGGGGTGATAAAAGAAAGGATAAGTAGAATGTTCAATAACACACGACTCTACTTAGGCAAGTCATGGTGAGGATATGCGTAGCAGCAGCCGCAGGTGGGTATGGATTACAAATTGATAGTTGATGTGTTTATGTTTCTTTTGATGTGTTTTTATTTAGAAGTTTAGCACCAAGTGCACCGCCTATGTAAACGTGTATGCCGCCTATGTAAACATGTATGCCGCCTATGTAAACATGTATGTCGCCTAAGTAAACATGTATGCCGCCTATGTAAACATGTATGCCGCCTATGTAAACATGTATGCCGCCTATGTAAACATGTATGCCACCTATGTAAACATGTATGCCGCCTATGTAAACATGCATGTTGCCTATGTAAACATGTATGCCGCCTATGTAAACATGTATGCCGCCTATGTAAACATGCATGTTGCCTATGTAAACATGTATGCCACCTATGTAAACATGTATGCCGCCTATGTAAACATGTATGCCGCATATGTAAACATGTATGTCGCCTATGTAAACATGTATGCCGCCTATGTAAACATGTATGCCGTCTGTGTAAACATGTATGCCGCCTATGTAAACATGTATGCCGCCTATGTAAACATGTATGCTGCCTATGTAAACATGTATGCAGCCTTGGTAAACATGTGTGCCGCCTATGTAAACATGTATGCCGCCTATGTAAACATGTATGCCGCCTATGTAAACATGTATGCCGCCTATGTAAACATGTATGCCGTCTATGTAAACATGTATACCGCCTATGCAAACATGTATTTTGCCTATGTAAACATGTATGCCGCCTATGTAAACATGTATGCCGCCTATGTAAACATGTATGCCGCCTATGTAAACATGTATGGCGCCTATGTAAACATGTATGTCACCTATGTAAACATGTATGCCGCCTATGTAAACATGTATGCCGCCTATGTAAACATGTATGCCGCCTATGTAAACATGTATGCCGCCTATGTCCCTGCTGCCCATACAATGCACTGACACCGAGCAGTGTCAGGTCCTTTATATGTGACACAGCACTCAACGTCATCAGTGCATTGTATGAGCCGCAGGCTGCGGAGAGAACATGAGGGGACCAGAAGAGGAGTGGTGAGGTGAGCATTCATTTTTATTTAATGTCCGATAGAGGGGACGGAGAGGAGCCTGGCATGGGCCTCTACCTTGCTACGCTCCACATAGTGACATTTTTGACAATTATTAGCAGGCGTAGATTTCCACTATAGTTTACGCCAGGTGTAAATTATTATAAATTTGTTGAGCTGCAGTCACCCCGCCCCCTTTTGGGAAGCCCCCTTTTAGAAAACTGGCGTAGAAAGGTTAATACATTTCCCCCATAAGCTTTAAAAATTACCATTATGTGATCCTAAGAAGTGTTTTTCTGCACCGGGAGAAAAGGGTAGAAAAAACACAAAGCGCACAATAGTGCCTGACACTGTGATGGTACACGTGTGCACAAGGTGTTAAATGGTGCTCACCTGGTGCGGTTATGCTGGGAGCATAACATCCAGTGTAGTAGATTCCAGATAGGTAGCCTCCACGGTGTATTGGTGGCAGGATCCAATTGCAGCATAGAACCCGATTTGAGAACTTGGAATGCAAAGTCTCAATAATGAATGGAGGAATAAAGGCAAAAAAGCGATTTCATTCAAACCTTCTGGTTTTAGGGTCTTTAATTTATATATCCAATAGATTTCCCTCTTGCACAGTAAATCGTATCTATCCGCTCGGCTTTCATTTATATGTTCAATCGGTGTAATATTAAAACATGTAAAATCATTGTTATGAAACAGAGTACAGTGTTTGGAGATACTGTGCAGAAGGAATTTTTTCTTGCAGTTGGAACGATGTTTATTTAGTCGACAATGTAGAAATTGAATGGTTCTTCCCACATATTGGAGACCACAGATACAGTCAATAAGGTATATAACGTAGTTGGACTGGCAATTTAACTGCATTTCAATTTGAAACTCCTTTTTTGTTTGGTTTGATGTAAAATTGTCTGTGGTACGTATACTAGAACAGCATAAACAGTTCTTTTTTTTACATTTGGAGCTACCCTTTGTGTGTGAACTTGGGAAATCTATTGGATATATAAATTAAAGACCCTAAAACCTGAAGGTTTGAATGAAATTACAGAGATCATAATTGAATGAAACGAATCTACTCTGGATGAGTCCCTTTATATGTAAACAAATAAGAAATTCGTTATAAGTAAATATATATAGGAAATTCTTCAAGAACTGGCAAAGATCGTACTGGAAGAAAAAAACCTGTTTCCTTTTAATAATAAAATTCGATCTTCTGAAAGTAACATCAAGATCAGTACAATGATAAAATTGGCATTATTATCATTTCCATGAAAACAGTATAATTATGTAAAGAACATATATAAAAAGGTATATACACACATGTACACACATAGAACTTGTATAAAAACGATTTTAGCTGAACATTTACGAATATAGCAAAATGGAAAAACAGAATGAAACGGTAGTGCATTTTTTTAAGTTTCCCCCCTTTTTAAATAAATAGATTTTCCTTTTAATATTTCGTTTTTAATATTCTATTAAATTATATTTTTAAACAATGTCATTATATATGTGTATAAATTTGTATATATGTATGCGTTCAATTACGTTCTATATAGTATGTTTGCAACAACTAGACACTTTCCAACTATAATGTATAGAAACGAATTGTCTTTCATTGGACATATATATACATATATATGTTTTATATTTGTTATCTTTGTTTTAATCAGTTGTGATTATATGTACGTTCCGATATGTAATTTGGGTTGGTCTTTTATCTCTGTAACCGACCCGGTAGTTCTTGCCTTTAACTGACCTTTCACTCGGTTATTTAACCGGCACCCCACCCATCTATTTATATACTACCTGAGGAAGAAACCGGTTCGGTTTCGAAACTGTTCGCTGTTAAACAGTTGTGTTTTATATTTTCTATATTGTACCAATAAAATCCTTATATTACCGACCACATTGGTACCCTTGAGGAATTTGGATTTACGTGTTATGGATAACCATACTGATCAGTAGCGCATGGAAAACACCCGTCTTTTGCTTTTTTGCCTTTATTCCTCCTTTCTGCATCGGGAGGCATTAGTGGTTTTTTTGTTTTTGTATCTGAAATGTGTTCTACAATGCGCGTTTTGAACTTTCTAATCGTGCGCCCTACAGATGTGGCCGGCTTTATCTTGACTTTCAACGCATTAAATACACAGAGGCAGTGTTTTTTCAATGACTTTTTAATGACTTTTGTTGTGTGATATCACGCTGCTGCAAGTTATCCGAGTCACGATAAAGATGGCTACATCCGTACATACGCGCGATCACATTGTTTGCATTTAATGGCATAAATGACATGATGCTTAGTACAATTTGTATAAACGCATCGATATCGTAAGTACTTTTTAAAAAAGAAAAAACTTTTTGGGAAAGTCAAGTTTTGTTGTTAGCGACACTGTAGAAAAGACTTGTGACAACATGTAACTAAGAGATCTCATCCTCTAGGTGACCCAAGGGCTGCCTTTACCCACAATTTCTCCAAACTTTTGGCTCTATGCCGTTGAAGAAACTGGTAATTGATCTCTCGTGCTTCAGTATTTATTATTAAACAAGATGGATTCTTGTGTCCTTTGTTTTGATGCCCTTCTTAACCTCTTAACGCTGAAGGACAGATATATCCGTCCTCTGCAGCTGGTAGTTCGCGCAGGAGGATGGATATATCCGTCCTGTGATCGCACAGGTACTGACACTGTACCCACGTGATCAGCGGCAGGAGCACGGCCGTTATACAGAGCCTGGCTTCTGCTACAACTGCCGGAATCGAAGCCGCTCCGATTCTGGCAGTTTAACCCATTAAATGTCGCTGTCACCCCATCGGCACCCCCACAAAGAAATTGCGGGTCACCGTCGGGTTTCCATGGCAGCCGGGGGCCTAACTAAGACCCCCAGGTCTGCCTTCAGCAAAAGCCTGTTAGGCCATGCGAGAGGCATGACCTAATAGATTGCCTGTCAGTTTTACACTGACAGGCAATATTTGCTTTGGTATACTAAGTATACCAAAGCATTATATATGCGATCAGCAGATCGCATAGTGAAGTCCCCTGGTGGGACTAAAAAAAAATGTGAATCGGTTAAATAAAGTTTGTGGAAAAAAAAAAAATACAGTCAAAATCAAATAAAACTGCCCAAAAAGTGGTTTTATTTAGTAAGTGTCAAAACAAATAACACATACACATATATGTTATCCCCGCGATCGTAACGACTTGAACAATAAAATGAACACTTTAATTAAACCACCGTTAAAAAAACACAAAAAACAACGGCAAATTTCTCTCTTTTCTCCCATTCCCCCCATAAAAAATTAAAAGTTAATCTATAAGTCCTATGTACTCCAAAATGGTACTAATGAAAACTACACATTGGCCTGCAAAAATCAAGCCCACATACGGCCACATTGAAGGAAAAATAAAATAATTACGTCTCTTGGAATGCGGTGATGCAAAAACAAGTAATTTTTTTCTAAAAGGCTTTTTATTGTGCAAACGTAGGAAAACATATAAAACCTTTACATATTTGGTATCCCCGTAACCGTGCCGAGCCATAGAATAAAGTTAACTTGTTATTTACGCTGCATAGTAAACGGCGTAAATTTATAACGTGAAAATCAATGCTGGAATAGCTGTTTATTTTCAATTCTCTCCTAAAATAAAGTTGATAAAAGTTAATCAATATATTATAAGCATCTAAAAATTGTACAATTACAAAATACAACTCGTCCCACAAAAAACAAGCCCTTATACGGCTATGTCGACAGAATAAAAAAAAAGTTACGACTCTGGGAATGCAACCGTGAAAAAACAAGACATAATCCTTGGTCATTAACGCGCAAAATGGCCTGGTCATTAAGGGGTTAACATCAATTGTTAATATCCTGTAAAATGTAATCCACGGTCAATATTTATACATTGGTTGTGAAATGTCTTGTCATTTGAGCAGGCTATCCTAGATCTTATAAATTCCCCTGTAGGTATTGCCTAGATGGTGTGAGCTGGGTGACTGTAGTGCCCGAAGAGGGTTCACAAAATGTTTCCTTTTCTGTATTACAATTCCCCTGTAACGTAATCTCGAAGAAGGTGACAGAATCCATGGATCCCGAGCCTGTAACATTGTAAATTAAATGTATTGGTTTTATTGTATTCCATAAATGGTGGTACAGACGCCACATCATGACCCCTAAACAAAAAAAGATCGTCGATGTAGCGTCCATCCCACACAATCCACTTGTAAAAGGGATTATTGGCTGAAAAAATTTTGTTCTCCCACCATGTCATAAACATGGAGAGGGAGAATTTTGACCCCGTCAGGGCGTCTTCTGTCTGCAATAAAATAAAACTATCAAGGCAGAAAGAATTATGTGAGCGCAGATACTCCACTGACATTAAAATAAATTCTTGTAGACATTTGGAATACCTGGTGTATTTCCTCAAATGGAATTCCACTGTCTTGATTGCCGGAATATGTGGTATGCAGGTAGGGCCGCCATCAGAAATTTCTGGGCCTCATAGAGTCAGTGGAATTCCATTTGAGGACATACATCTGGGTCCCCCATTATTAGGGGATTTGGAGAGGTGGCAACGGAAAGTCGTGGGAGGGGAGCAGGACACAAAGTGTCAGGGGCTCTGTGAGCGGGCGGAGGAGTAGGCTAAGAGAACGGGAGGTGGCCGAGGCGGGAGTTGGGCCAGAGTGGATATGACGCTTGACCGGCATCTGGGGAGGGGAAGGGGAGAGACACCAGTGGGAAGGTGGGAGAGAAGGGGCAACATAAAAAAAAATAATTAAACTGAATCTACTGCTTTAAAACAGAGTCACTCACCAAGATGCAGAGCTGGCCGCCGCTTCTGGCCTCTGCATGGGTCCCATTCCTTTCTACAAACCAATTACCGCTGATCATAACCTTGATGAGCGGTGGCTGCCCACTTTATTTTACTTTTGTGGCCAGGCCCCTGACAGTAGTACCAGCAGGCCGGTTTGCAGGGGTATTAGCCAACTATGACACAGATAACCCAAGACCATGCAAAGTTATGGATTTTTGGCATCCCATGGAATATGGGAACAATAGGGAATTCTATCAGTAAGTATTCTGCCTGTTTCTTGGCTAATACTCCTAATCCAATTCCTTCTTCTAGCAGATTTTTTAAAGATTCCTTACATGCGGTGCTTGGTTTCGCCACAAGTTTGCGATATGTCGATTCATTGTCTAAAATGGTATGAACGTGTCTGGGATATAAACAGGAATCTAGAACAACTCCTGCTCCATAAGATTTGGAGGACACAGTTATACGCTGGATATATGGTGAGCACCTCTGTGTTTTCACCTTTAGCCCTTATGTGTATATAGTGAACCTTTTAGAAGGTTAATCTTTACCCGCTAAGGTGGAAGTGTTGGTTCCAATGCCTAGTTATGGTGGTGTCTGTAGACTGGAGTCTGGTGTCTGAGGCAGTAAAGGTCCTTTTAGACGGCCCGATACTGACCGTGAAAACCAGCTCCAATCGACGATACAGCGTGTCACAAGGAGCAATCATCGGTAATGTACGGGGGCAAACAATCGTTACTACACCAGACCCCGCACCGATCTGCCAGTCCAGCTGCCTCCGGGCACTGGACAACACTGCCGGAAGCAGATGGCTCCGATCACTGCATAGCGGCCGTTCGGCAGAACTGCAGCTTGGCCTCTATTCTTTGACCAGAGCCACCTGCTTCTGGCAGTGTTGTCCGGTGCCCGGAGGCAGCTGTAGTGGCGGATCGGTGCGAGGTCCGGGTGTCGGGCACGCACTGATCATATACTGATGACCTATCCAGTGGATAGGTCTCTAGCTGTCAAAACGTGGAAAACCCCTTTAATACTGGCGTTTCATACACCAGTCCTATTAAACAGTTTGCTGGAGTAAGATGCAACACATTTATTAACAGGCGAACAAGTCTTAATAAATGTGTCGCATCTTTTAGCTGCAACGCGGCCTGTCATCAGTACTTTCTACGTGCTGCGGCCTGCTGTAAGAGGCTGAGGGGATCCGGGAGGGAGAATCGGAGTGGTGAGGTAAGTACATTTTTAAAATGTATTTTATTGTCTGATTGGGGGGCATACAGTCTGATTGGGGGGGAGGTATGGGTCTGGCACGGACCTTTGCCTTGTTACGCCCCCCAGAGATAAATCTGGGCCGCACTATACATATAGATTTCTGCTATAATTTACATCAGTTACTGGCGTAAATTATTGTAAAATTGTTGGCCATTTCTGCTAAGCCCCGCCCATTTTTTTGCCATTAAAAATTTCGACTTTTGTGAATTTTCTACGCTAGTAAACTGTTGTAGAAAGGTTAATATATTCCCCCCAAAGGCTACAGACCGTAATACAATATATATTTTTTTAGTTATCAAAATTTTTTATTAGAAATTAAACAGAGCAGATAAAACATTTTCACAAAACTGCAAAAGTTTGCACGCAGTGCAATACAATAAAGTCAAACTGTAGAAATTGTTACAGAGATATATGAACAATGGTAGGAGGAAGCCTCCCAAACAGAGAAGTAATAGGAAGTAAATAATAAAATCTAATGGTAAGTGACAGTCCCATAACCATAGCAGAAGTAGTGCCATATTTAGGGAAACCAGTCCCAAAACAAATAGCAATGACGGGTAAGTGCAGATTTTAAGCCGTTAGTGACCGGCCCATCGTGTTTCTACGTCGGTCACTAACGGGCCTTATTCTGATGCCATCATGGCCGGCCTTAGCTATGTGCGACACGTGCAGGCGCACAGGGCGCCGGCCGCCATGCTGTAAGGGGGGCGCCAGTGGGTACAAGCCGAAGAGAGGAGACATTTTCCTTCCTCTTCACGGCTGTGTGAAGTGAGCGCTGATTGGAGGAGCAGCAGCAGGTGCTTCTGTCTGCTCCACCAATCGGCACAGCCTGTACTGCAGTGTCACTCAGAGCCTCCCACAGCTCCTTCCTGCTGTGCTGCTGCCACAGAGAAGACTCCTCCACGGAGCTCCGGTGTCAGGTAAGAAGAGCAGAGGCTTTAGCTTAATCTATGTTTATTTATGTGCTGTGTGAGGGAGGGGGAGAGAGGGGGCTTTATGTGATGTGTAACAGGATGTTTTTTTTTTTTTTTTTTAAGAGATGGATTTTGTGGGGGAGGGGAGACTAGGTTATAGGTGATTTCAGTGTGTATTTTTTATAGATCGATTTTAAAGGTGAGGGGACATTGCCCTAAATGCTATAGGAGTGGGGGGATTCTTTATACATGTATTTTGTGGGGAGGGGGACTTCTGTATAGTTTATTTTGTGGTGTAGGAGCTTATTATGAATCATGGGGGAGGGGAACTTAATGTGCTGTATGGGGAGAATGGATTCTATAGGGTACGGCCACACGGAGCGGCCCTGACACTGTCGCAACGCGGCCAACAACCGCGCTGGCACTATGTAGGAGCGGCTGTCCAATACCTCGTTAAGGGGTATTCCGGTTACACTCGCATGCGCACTGCCGCTCCATTCATTCTCTATGGGAGCGCCGGAGATAGCCGAGTGCAGTGTTCTGCTTTTTCCGGCGCTCCCATAGAGAATGAATAGAGGGTAAGTTGTTGTAATTTGATAAATTGTGCGGCCATAAAGGGTGTATTAATTCATGGCCGCACGTTAACGCGGGTAAACCGTCCCTTTATCTGCAAAATCGTGCGGCCATGAATTAATACACCCTTTATGGGCGCACGATTTAGCAAATTGCAACGTGGTGCTTTTCTGTTTACATTCAGAGTTTGACAGCTCTTGCCCGAATCACGCAGTTCGCACGGAAGTGCATCCGTGCTGCATGCGTGGTTTTCACGCACCCATTGACTTAAATGGGTGCGTGATGTGCGAAAAACGCCCAAAGAACGGACACGTCGTGACTTTTTTTCAGCGGACTCACACTGAGTAAAAATCACGCACATGTCCGCACGGCCCCATAGACTAATATAGGTCCGTGCAACGCGCGTGCAAATCACGCGCGTTGCACGGACGTTTTTCCCGTTCGTCTGAATAAAGCCTTAGGCTGGATTCACACGAGCGTGTGCTTTTTGCGCTTGCAAAAAACGCAACGTTTTGCGTGCGCAAAAGACACTTGACAGCTCCGTGCGGCAGCAGCATATGATGCGCGGCTGCGTGCTTTTCGCGCAGCCGCCATCATTATGACACTCCATTTGGATGTTTGTAAACAGAAAAGCACGTGGTGCTTTTCTGTTTTCATTCATCCTTTTGACTGCTGTTGCGCGAATCACGCTGTTCGCACGTTAGTGCTTCCGTGTGGCATGCGTGGTTTTGACTTCAATGGGTGCGTGATGCGCAAAAAACGCTCAAAGAACGGACATGTCGTGACTTTTGCGCAGCGGACACACGCTGAGTAAAAATCACGCACATGTCTGCACGGCCCCATAGACTGATATAGGTCCGTGCCACGCGTGTGAAAATCACGCGCATTGCACGGACATATATCCCATTCGTCTGAATAAGCCCTTAGAGATAATATTTGTGGGGAGAGCAACTTGATTATAAGGGTAGGAACACACAGGGCGGACACATAAAACCACACAGTGTATACGTCCTGAGAACCGCAGGGAATTTCACCTGAAAAACTGCACCAAATTTTGGTGCAGTTTTTTGGGCGGAAAGACTGCAGAAATAAATTAAAAAAAAAGCTAATACTCCCAGCCGTAGTCCCTCTCTCTCTCTGAGCGTAGCCCCGCCTCCTGCGATGACGCTGTAGTCCATGTGACAGCTGCAGCCTTTGATTGGCCTTTGATTGGCTGAAGCTGTCACATGGGATGCATCGTCATCCCTGGAGGCGGGGCTACGCTCAGAACAGAATACGCATCGCTATGACTACGGCCGGGTGTATTACCTTTTTTTATCTCATTAGAGATTAACGATAAGCAAAGTTTTTATCATTGATCTTCTCCTTTGTGAACACTGAGCAAATATCATTATAATTGGTCAGAAACTGGTAAATCATGAAGATAATTGGCTAAACTAAATAGGCCTGTAATGGAGGTATATTCAGGCTTAGTGCCGAGGGCAGCGTGAGTTGTAAATACGGCCCTGCTAAAGACGCAGATACTATTCAACACTATAGCGGAGCGGGGAGGTATCTCCCTGACTGCGATCTACTAGGCTGGTGGTTCCCAGCATGAGGTTCCCATGAGAACCCTCCACGGGTGCCGCGACACTCCTCTGGACAACTGCCACGGACGAGAGCACCCCCCCCCGACTAAATGGACAGAGACGTCAGGGGCTTCTCCTGGAGTGGAATCCCCGGTCACAGCGTCGGCAATGCTGAGGACAGGGATTCCGCTTCAGGAGTTAGTTGCCTCTGATGTCACTGTTCATATATGGACAAAGACATCAAGCACTCCGTCAAGGAGCGGAATCCCCAGCCACAGGGAGCTACAGTGGCGCTATCTACAGGAAGGGAGTGCTACCTACATGGGGGCTGTGTGGCACTACCTACAAGGGTGTGTGTGGCACTACAAGGGATCTGTGTGGCACTACCTACAAGGGGGGGATTTGTGGCACTAATTACTAGGGTGCACAATGCATCGAAACTTCGATACTGTTTCGATACTGTGCATCCCCAAATGGTTAGAGCCACACCGGTAAGTATAGTAATACATGATGAATGAGAGCGGGGCTGCGGCTGGGTAATACAGCCATTGCCCCGCTCCTGAGTCCTGACAAGTGCGCGCCGCGAGGATGATGCGATGCGGCCAGCGCTGCACTAATGAGCGGCGGCACTGAAAACAGAACATGACGGCCGCACTGCTCACCTCATGCTGACCGCGCGTGCACTTAATGTCAGGAGCGGGGCAATGACTGTATTACACAGCCGCAGCCCCGCTCTATAACGGCGGAGATCAGAGAAACCGCTCATCACCGCCGCTATTCTCCTGAATGCTGCGATCAAAGCTGACTGCAGCATTCAGGGGAAAGTGAGGAGGGGGGATGCCCCTGGATCGCGTCACAGGGAATTCCTGTGACGCGATCGAGGGCCATACCATACATGGGCAGACAGCCCAGGGTCTAGTGAAGGACCCCAGGGCTGTCCTACCATATTTCCTGTTGTTAGGGCATACTGAGGTATGTCCTAACAACTGCCTGTGTACAATCCGTCCAGAGGCTAATGTACTGGCATATATCTGATATAAGGCAGTACATTAAAGTTTAAAGATAAAGTAAAATACACATACACCTTTTTTTTACAATAAACATTAAAATAAGTCTCAATATATAAAATACACACATTCGGTATTGGCGCGGCCGTAATAACCTGCACAACAATTTTTTTGCGTCATTTATGATGTGTACGCTGTAAAAAAAACTAAAAAAAAACTTCTTTCACTTATTAATGTGAGGTGCGAGGTGTGATGAATTTAACCTCCATGTGCCTCACATTAATAGTAATTAACCCCATCATGTACCTCACACATTAACCCAATATGACTGAGAAACATGATAATTACTATTAATGTGAGGCAAATGGAGGTTAAATTCATCATCACACCTCGCGCCTCACATCAGAAAATGGAAGAACTTTTTTTTATTACTGTTGGCAAAGTATCGTTTTGGTATCGAAATCGCAATACTACACGAAGTATCGGTATCGAAGTCCAAATTCAGGTATCGTGACATCCCTACTACCTACAAAGGGGCTGTGTGGCACTACCTACAAGAGGGCTGTGTGGCACTACCTACAGGGGGCTGTGTGGCACTACCTACAGGGGGCTGTGTGGCACTACCTACAGAGGGCTGTGTGGCACTACCTACAGGGGGCTGTGTGGCACTACCTACAGGGGGCTGTGTGGCACTACCTACAGGGGGCTGTGTGGCACTACCTACAGGGGGCTGTGTGGCACGACCTACAAGGGGGCTGTGTGGTACTATCTACAGGGGGCATCTGTGAGTGGCGGGCTGATTTTCATTTTACTGTGAGTGGGGGGCTGATGGTCGTATTACTGTGAGTGGGGGGCTGATGGTAGTTTTACTGTGAGTGGGGGGCTAATGGTCATTTTACTGTGAGTGGGGGGCTGATGGTCGTTTTACTGTGAGTGGGGGGCTGATGGTCATTTTAGGGTATGTTCACACGGCAGCCTCCGTTACGGATGAATTTACGGAGCTGTTTTCAGGAGAAAACAGCTCCGGAATTTCAGCCGTAATGGCATGTGCAGGCGCTTTTCGCTGCGTCCATGACGGATGTAATTGGAGCTGTTTTTCTATGGAGTCCAGGGAAAACGGCTCCAATTACGTCTCAAGAAGTGACAGGCACTTCTTTGACGCGTCTTTTTTACGCGCCGTCTTTTGACAGCGGCGCGTAAAAAAAATGACCGTCGGCACAGAACATCGTAAGACCCATTCAAATGAATGGGCAGATGTTTGCCGGCGCTTTTGAGCCGCATTTTCGGACGTAATTCGGGGCTAAAACGCCCGAATTACGTCCGTAAATAGTGTGTGTGAACCCAGCCTTACTGTGAGTGGAGGGGCTGATGGTTATTTCACTGTGAGTGGGGGGCTGATGGTTATTTCACTGTGAGTGGGGGGGCTGATGGTTATTTCACTGTGAGTGGAGGGGCTGATGGTTATTTCACTGTGAGTGGGGGGGCTGATGGGTATTTCACTGTGAGTGGGGGGCTGATGGTTATTTCACTGTGAGTGGGGGGGCTGATTGGTATTTCACTGTGAGTGGGGGGCTGATGGTTATTTCACTGTGAGTGGGGGGGCTGATGGTCTTCAAGTGGTTTCCACCTCTGACCTCCAATTGAAATTAATAGTAGGAAGAAAATAGATGTGGCGCTCGTTTGGAGCTTTTTTTGCTCAGTCTTTTGCATTCGCTTCAACGGCTTAAAAAAAAAAACGCAAAACAAACCCCATCAAATAACGCTGTCAATTCAAAAGCAGATTTTTTTCTGCCTTACAAAAAACGCTGTGTGAACATACCCTAAGAATGTAGTGCTTATTTTTAGCTATTTTCTGTCTTTCTCTAAACAATTTTTGGTATTTCTTTTTTCCAGGGGTGGCTCAAGTCCGAAAAGGTTGGGAAACTCTGTAGCAGGGTACAGAGGCGCCTGCAGCCTATGAGGCACAGGGACAGGATCCCTGCGCAGTTGGCGTGATGACATCTCTGGATCAAGCCGGCCTATGCAAGGATCCTGTCAGGTGGAGGTGGGGGGCAGTATGGAACTGCCTACAAGGGGGAGGTGGGGGCTGTATGTCTCTTTCTACAAGGGGGATGTGGGGGGCTGTATGTCACTCTCTACAAGGGGGATGTGGGGACTGTATGGCACTGTCTACAAGGGGGATGTGGGGGGCTGTATGGCACTGTCTACAAGGGGGATGTGGGGGCTGTATGTCACTCTCTACAAGGGGGATGTGGGGGCTGTATGTCACTTTCTATAATGGGGAGGTGGGTGCTATATGACATTGTCTACAAGGGGGCGGTGGGGGGCACTGTGTACAAGAGGGAGGTGGGGCTGTATGACACTACAAGGGGCAGGTGGGGGCTGTATGGCACTGTCTACAAGGAGGAGGTGGGGGATTATGGCACTGTCTACAGGGAGGATGTAAGGCACAATCTACAGGGGGCACTTTCTACTAGGGGGCCTGTGGGGGCATTCTACTCTGTGGAGGCCACTAAGTGGACATCATGCTGTGTAGGGGCACTACAGGGGGCAATATAATGTGTGTGGCACTTAGGGGGCATAACACTGTGTGGGCACAATTAGAGGACAAAATACTGTGTCCTTGAAGGCGTTATAATATATTACATTCTTAAATATTATTATTATACTGTGTGTGGGGCACTAAAGGGGCATTACACTGTGTGGGGGCACTATATAGGGCATTATACTGTGGTGAGGAATTATGCTTTTTTATGGGGCATTTTTTATAATGGCGTGGGGCGCCGAAAGATAATTTCGCACGGGGCGCCATCTACCCTAAGGCCGGCCCTGGATGCCATAGACTTTTTACGTCGCGGCATCGGAATAAGTAAACAGAGCAGGGAGCTGTCAAATCTCCCTGCTGAGGGCTGGAGGCGTCCCTGCTCTGCCGGGTGAGATCGATATTAGTATCGATCTCACCCATTTAACCCCTCAGATGCGGTGCAAAATAGCGTGCACCGCATCTGAGTGTTTTTGGAGAGAGAGAGGGAGCTCCCTCTCACTCCCACCGACACCCAGCGATACGATCGCCGAGTGTCTGTGTCTCCAATGGCAGCCGGGGGTCTAATAAAGGCCCCCAGGTCTGCCTGGAGTGAATGCCTGCTAGATCATGGTACCAATAAAAACTACAAGTCTTCCCGCAAAAAAAAAGCCCTCATACAACCGCATTGGCGAAAAAATAAAAACGTTACGGCTCTTCAAATATGGAGACACAAAAACAAATAATTTTGAAAAAAAAGCGTTTTTACTGTGTAAAAGTAGTAAAACATACAAAAACTATACAAATTTGGTATTGTTGCAATCGTAACAACCCGCTGAATAAAGTTATTGTGTTATTTATATCACACGGTAAACGGCGTAGATTTAAGACGCGAAAAAGAGTGGCGAAATTTCAGGTTTTTTTCTATTTCCCCCCAAATAAAAGTTAATAAAAGTTAATCAATAAATAATATGTCCCCCAAAATGGTGCTATTAAAAAATACAACTCGTCCCGCAAAAAACAAGACCTTATACAGCTATGTCGACGCAAAAATAAAAAGGTTATAGCTCTTGGAATGCGACGATGGAAAAACTTAAAAAATGGCCTGGTCATTAAGGTTTAAAATAGGCTGGTCATTAAGGGGTTAAGGACGCAGCCTAGTTTTGGCCTTAAGGCTCAGAGCCCATTTTTCAAATCTGACATATTTCACTTTATGTGGTAATAACGTCGGAATGCTTAAACCTATCCAAGCGATTCTTAGATGTTTTCTCGTGACACATTGGGCTTCATGTTAGTGGTAAAATTTGGATGATATTTTCAGTGTTTATTGGTGAAAAATTGCAAAATTAAGAGAAAATTTATAAAAAATAGCATTTTTCAGAATTTAAATGCATCTGCTTGTAAAACAGACAGTTATACCACCCAAAATAGTTACTAGTTCACATTTCCCATATGTCTACTTTAGATTGGCATAGTTTTTTGAACATTCTTTTATTTTTCTTGGACGTTACAAGGCTTAGAACATAAACAGCAATTTCTCATATTTTTAAGAAAATTTCAAAAGCCTTTTTTTTAAGGTACCTGTTCAGTTCCGAAGTGGCTTTGAGGGGCCTATGTATTAGAAACCCCCATAAAACACCCCATTTTGAAAACTAGACCCCTCAAAGTATTCAAAACAGCATTTAGAATGTTTATTTAACCCTTTAGGCATTTCACAGAAATTAATGCAAAGTATTATTTTTCTTGCTGAATTTCAATTGTATTCAATTTTTTTCTTTAACACAGAAGGTTTTACCAGAGAAACACTACTAAATATGTATTGTCCAGATTCTGCAGTTTTTAGAAATGTCCCACATGTGGCTCTGGTGCGCTCATGGACTAAAACACAAGCCACAGAAGCAAAGAAGGACCTAGTACATTTTGAAGCCTCTTTTTTATTAGAATATATTTTAGGCAGCATGCCAGGTTTGAAGAGGTGTTGAGGTGCCAAAACAGAAGGAATCCCACAAAAGTAACCCCATTTCAGAAACTACACCCCTCAAGGAATTAATTTATGGTTGTTGTTGTTACCATTTGGACCGCACAGTTTTTACACAGCACGTATTTGAATTGGGCTGTGAAATTAAAAAAATGACATTTTTTTCCAATAAGATGTCTTTTATGATAAAAATTTCTTATTTTCACAAGGAACAAAATACCCTATTTTGTTGCCCAATTTCTCCTGAGTGCAGCAATACCCCATTTGTGGCGATAAACTGCCGTTTGGGCCCATGGGAGGCCTCAGAAGAAAGGAGCGCTGTGTGTTCTTTGGAGTGCAGATTTTGCTGGATTGGTTTTCGGGTGCCATGTCGCATTTGCAGAGCCCCAGAGATATCAAAGCAATGGAAACCCACCAGAAGTGACCCCATTTTGGAAACTACACCCCTCAAGGAATTCATTTATGGTTGTTGTTACCATTTGGACCGCACAGTTTTTTCACAGCACCTATTTGAATTGGGCTGTGAAATTTAAAAAAATGACATTTTTTTCCAATAAGATGTCATTTTTTATCAAAATTTCTTATTTTCACAGGGAACAAAATACATCATTTTGTTGCCCAATCTCTCCTGAGTGCAGCAATACCGCATTTGTGGAGATAAACTGCCGTTTGAGGCCATGGGAGGCCTCAGAAGGGAAGGAGCGCTGTGTGTTCTTTGGAGTGCAGATTTTGCTGGTTTGGTTTTCGGGTGCCATGTCGCATTTGCAGAGCCCCAGAGGTATCAAAGCAATGGAAACCCACCAGAAGTGACCCCATTTTGGAAACTACACCTCTCATGGAATTAATTGATGGGTTATGTGACCATTTACACCCCATAGTTTCTTCACAGAACTTATTTAAATTGGGCTGGGAATTTAAAAAAATATAATTTTTTCCAATAATATGTTTTTTTAGCTCAAAATATATTATTTTCACAAGAAATAAAATACCCCATTTTGTTGCCCAATTTGTCCTGAGTGCGGCAATGCCCAATTTGTGGTGATAAACTGACATTTGGGCTCATGGGAGGGCTCAGAAGGAAAGGACCACCATTTGGTCTACTGGGGATTTTCTGGTGCAAAGTCATGTATGCAGAAGCCCCTGAGGTACCAGTACAGTTGAAAGCTCTGAGAAGTGACCCAATTTTAAAAACTACACCCGTTAAGGCATTCATCTAGAGGTGTAGTGAGCATTTTTACCGGGACATACACCCCATAAACTGTAATGTGGGTTCTCACGGGTTTGGCAATACCCTCAATGTGGCTGTTATCAGCTGCCTGGGCGCACGGCAGGGCTCAGAAGGGAAAGATAAGGGGGATAAGCTGTGCGGAGGGCATCAGGGTAAGTAAAATTGGGGTAAATTATAAATCAAGGGATGTATGATACATTTTGAAGCACTCGTTCATACGGAGCCTTAGTTTTTCAGGACACGTCACATTGATATATTGTGTCATCCCTTATCGCCCTCTTATAGCAGACTTTGTACCATTTTTGACTTTTTCCTTTCTTGCCAGTTTGGGGAACTTCTCCTGGAAAGTGTTGCCCTGGTACGATGCGTGTGGCCTCGCTTCCAGAAGTACTGGGTGCCCCCCCCCCCCTTCCTGGTCCCTAAAGATTAGGTTCTTGATAATAACCTCTTGATATTCCAGGAAAGTTCCCCTCTGGCCTGTACATCGACGTAGCACGTACGCATTGTATAATGCCATCTGTATGATGTGCCCGGCCGGCTTCTTATACCACACCGCATGGCGCTGTAGGGCTTCAGGACTTGATCTGACAAGTCCACCCCTCCCATGTACCTATTGTAGTCCAGGATGCAGTCTGGTTTGGGGGTCTCTGTACTGGTACCTCGTACAGGTACATGGGTACTGGTGTGGCATCTCTCTTGTCAGTGGGTGCACCAAATCCCACACAATTTTTGCATAACTCCCAGTAAGGGGGGGGGGGCATTCTGGAGGCTGAATACTGGTGCCTTTCCCTTCATGTATAATAAACCTGTAGTTATACCCTGATGCACTCTCGCAGCTTATACATCTTCACGCCATACCTTGCCCTCTTACCCGGCAGGTACTGGCGGAATTGAAGCCTCCCTTTAAAATGTACCAAGGACTCATCAATAGAAATACACTTCTCGGGGGTGAATGCTGGGAAAACCGGGCACTGGAACGGTCTAATAGGGGTCTCCGTTTATACAAACGGTCAAAACTGGGGTCATCTTGGAGTGGGCAATGCTCATTATCAGTATAATGTAAGAAGCGAAGTATTGCCTCATTTATTTATTTTTTTAGGTTCCGGTTCAGTTTTGAAGTTGCTTTGAGGGGCCCATATATTAGAAACCCCTATCAAACACCCCATTTCAGAAACTAGACCCCTCAAAGTATTCACAACAGCATTTAGAAAGTTTATTAACCCTTTAGGTGTTTCACAGGAATTTAGAGCAAAGTAGAGGTGAAATTTACATATTTATTTTTGTCAGAAAATCATTGTTATACCATTTTTTTCTATAACACAAAAAGTTTTATCAGAGAAACACAACTCAATACTTTTTTTATGTCTTATCGCGTTTGCAAAATAAAATACGTTTTGTAAAATATCATTTACTTTTTGTGTTCCTTATTCTAAGAGCCATAACGTTTTTATTTTTCCATCAATAAAGCCGTGCGAGGACTTATTTTTTGCGTAATGAACTGTAGTTTCGATCAGGACCATTTTTCGGTACATGCGACTTTTTGATCTCTTTTTATTCCATTTTTTGGGAGGTGAAGTGACCAAAGAATTGTGATTCTGGGACGGTTTATTATTATTTTCTTTTTCGGCGTTCACCGCGCGGGATAAATAATGAAATACTTTTGTAGTTCAGGCCGTTACGGACGCGGCGATACCAATTATGTATAGTTAATTTGTTTGTTTATATATTTTTATTAATAATAAAGGACTGATAAGGGAAAAAGGGGGATTTTTACTTTTATTACTTTTAAAACTTTTATTTTCTTATTTTTACACATCTTTTTTGTACTTTTTTTTTACTTTATTACTTTGTCCGACTAGGGGACTTGAGGGCAGGAGGCTCTGATCGCTATTCTAATACACTGCACTACATGCGTAGTGCAGTGTATTAGAGCTGTCAGCTACTCACTGACAGCAAGCATAGTGGGTCCTGACTTTGTCAGGACCCACTAGGCTTCCGTCGATGGCATAGCCGGACGCCATTGTTTGGTGTCCGGTTGCCATAGTTACAATCGCCGGCGGCTATCGTTTAGCAGGCCAGCGATTGTAGCTTAACCCCTAAAAAGCCGCGATCCCTATTGAACGCGGCTTTTAAGGGGTTAATCAGCGGGGACACAGCGATCGGTCGCCACTGTAGGAGCTGCGGCAGCTGCTGTACGAGACAGCAGCTGTCACAGCTCTTCTATGTGTCGGGAGGACGGCCGAAATGGCCGTTACTCCCGAGACGTACTATTAGGTCATGGAGCGCGAACGATACAGCTACCATGACCTAATAGTACGTACAAGCTGTATATGGAGAGTATAAATCAGACCTAAAGGAGCGGGAAGGGGTTAAGGACATTCACAGTGCAACAAAATACCACATTGCCCTCATAATAAATGACAGCCACAGTGCCTCCATACCAGTGCCAACCACAGTGCTCCCACAGCAGTGCCAAGTACAGTGTTCCCATAACAGTTCCAACCACAGTGCTCCCATAACACTGCCATCCAGTGCTCCCATAAAAGTGCCAATGAGTGCTCCCATAACTGCCAGCTAAAGTGCTCCCATAACAGTGACAGCCAGTGTTCCCTTAAGGGTATGTGCACACGACAACGCCAAATACGTCTGAAATTACAGAGCTGTTTACAGGAGAAAACAGCTCCTGAATTTCAGACGTTTTTAAAAGTACTCGCGTTTCTCGCGGCGTCTTTTACGTCTTTTATTGGAGTCAATCAAAAACGTCTCCAATTACGTCCCAAGAAGTGTCCTGCACTTCTTTGACGTGGGTGTAATATTACGCGCCGTCTTTTGACACGCTGTAAAGGATCTGCCAGACACAACTTCTGTGTCGACGCCCATAGGTAATCAGTCTGCACCTGCTTCTATGTCTGTGAGACTGACTCCATCTTCCACCACCCAGGATGGCAGGCTTAGGAGTGGGAGAGCCTATCACAGCCTGGCCAGACGGAGCTAGCTCCCGCGCTCTGTCTATTTATACCTGCCTTTCCTGTTCCTCCTTTGCTTGTGATTCTTCTCTGTTTGTTTCCTGGCCCTGCTGCAGCTTCTTGAACTACTGATCCTCTGCTTGTGATTCACCTTGGCTTTTCTGACCACTCTTCTGCTCTGCGTTTTTGTATCTCGCTCATCTCCTGGTTTGACTCGAGTCGTTCACCTCGCTTGTTGCTCACGGTGTTCCTGTGGGCAACTTCCCCATTTCCCTGGCTTCTTTGTACCCTTGTCTGTTTGTCTGTCGTGCACCTATTGAGTGTAGGGACCGTCGCCCAGTTGTACCCCGTCGCCTAGGGCGGGTCGTTGCAAGTAGGCAGGGACTGAGTGGCGGGTAGATTAGGGCTCACTTGTCTGTTTCCCTACCCCGACATTACTTAATCACAAGCCCATATACCAGGTCTACTCTGGTCCCTGACACTACTATGGACCCCCTTGAGACCCTGGCTCAGCAAATGCAGGGACTCTCCCTACAGGTCCAGGCCCTGGCTCAGAGGGACAACCAGCCTGATGCTACCCTGGAAGTGCCCCTCACCTCACCTCTTGAATCCCACCTCAAGTTGCCTGAACGGTTCTCAGGGGACCGGAAGACTTTTTTCTCCTTTCGGGAGAGTTGTAGGCTCTATTTTCGCTTAAAGCCCCACTCCTCTGGTTCTGAGAGCCAGCAAGTGGGTATAATTATGTCCCGGCTCCTGGACGGGCCCCAAGAATGGGCCTTCTCCTTGGCTCCTGACGCCCCTGAACTTTCCTCCGTTGATCTTTTCTTTTCTGCTCTCGGGCTCATTTATGACGAGACTGACAAGACTGCCTTTGCCGAGAGTCAGTTGGTGACCTTACGTCAGGGTAAGAGACCTGTTGAGGAGTATTGTTCTGACTTTAGGAAGTGGTGCGTAGCTTCTCGGTGGAATGACCCTGCCTTAAGGTGCCAGTTTAGATTGGGTCTGTCGAACGCCCTGAAAGACCTGCTAGTTAGCTATCCCTCTACTGACTCCCTAGATCAGGTTATGGCTTTAGCGGTACGACTTGACCGACGTCTCAGGGAACGACGACTTGAACGTGTTTGTGTTTTCTCCTCTGACTCCCTCATGATGCCTCCCGAGGTTCCGTTGCTTCGTTCTTCCACGGAAGACTCGGAGGTACCTATGCAACTCTGGGCCTCCGTGTCCCCCCAACAGCGTAGGGAGTTCCGCAGGAAGAATGGTCTCTGCTTCTACTGTGGGGATGACAAGCATCAAGTGAACAACTGTCCTAGGCGTAAGAATAAGCAGCCGGAAGAACTTCCGCGCCTAAGTGATCATCGGGGAGGTCACTTGGGCGCACAGGTATTTCCCGTAAATATGAAACGTAATAAAATCTTGCTTCCCTTTCAGGTCTCTTTTGGTGGTAGGTCTGCTACCGGCAGTGCCTTCGTGGATTCAGGGTCTTCTGCTAATATTATGTCTGTGGAATTTGCTATGTCTCTAGCTATGCCATTGATTGATATGCCTAAACCTGTCCCGGTAGTGGGTATCGACTCCACTCCTCTTGCTAATGGTTATTTTATGCAGCATACCCCTGTTTTTGAACTCCTTGTGGGCTCCATGCATTTGGAGCAGTGCTCTGTACTTGTGATGCAGGCATTATCGTCCGATTTGGTTTTAGGCCTTCCCTGGTTGCAGATGCATAATCCCACTTTTGACTGGAATACTGGGGATCTTACCAAATGGGGTAATGAATGCATGACGTCATGTTTTCCTGTTAATTCTATTTCTCTCCCTGAGGAGGTGAGCACTCTACCTGAGTTTGTTCAGGACTTCGCTGATGTTTTCTCTAAAGAGGCCTCCGAACTGTTACCACCTCATAGAGAATATGATTGCACAATTGAATTGGTACCAGGAGCTAAGCTCCCTAAGGGTAGGATATTTAATCTCTCTTGTCCCAAACGTGAAGCCATGAGAGAGTATATCCAGGAATGCCTGGCCAAGGGTTACATTCGACCCTCTACTTCTCCGGTAGGTGCTGGCTTCTTCTTCGTAGGGAAGAAGGATGGTGGTCTTAGGCCATGCATTGACTACCGTAACTTGAATAAGGTCACTGTAAGGAACCAGTATCCCCTTCCTTTGATTCCTGATCTCTTCAATCAGGTTCAGGGGGCCCAATGGTTCTCTAAGTTTGATCTACGGGGGGCTTATAACTTTATCCGCATCAAAGAGGGGGATGAGTGGAAGACTGCGTTTAACACGCCCGAAGGTCATTTTGAATACCTCGTCATGCCCTTTGGGTTGTGTAATGCTCCCACGGTCTTCCAGAATTTCATAAATGAGGTTTTAAGAGACTACCTGGGGGTATTTCTTGTAGTGTACATTGATGACATACTTGTGTTTTTCAAGGACTGGTTCTCCCACATTGAGCATGTCAGGAAGGTGCTCCAGGCCCTTCGGGAAAACAGACTGTTTGCTAAGACCGAAAAATGTGTGTTTGGGGTGCAGGAGATACAGTTTTTGGGTCAAATCCTCACTCCTCATGAATTCCGCATGGACCTCGCCAAGGTCCAGGCTGTGGCGGAATGGGTCCAACCTGCCTCCCTGAAGGCGTTACAGTGCTTCCTGGGGTTCGCTAATTATTACAGGAGATTTATTGCTAACTTCTCGGTCATCAATAAGCCTCTTACGGATCTCACTCGCAAAGGTGCTGATCTCCTCCACTGGCCTTCTGAGGCTGTCCAAGCTTTTGAGGTCCTTAAGAAGTACTTTATCTCGGCCCCAGTGCTGGTTCAGCCCAACCAAATGGAGCCATTTATCGTGGAGGTTGACGCCTCCGAGGTGGGAGTGGGTGTTGTCTTGTCCCAGGGTACCAGGTCCCTCACCCATCTCCGCCCCTGTGCCCACTACTCCAGGAAGTTTTCGCCCACTGAGAGTAACTATGATATTGGCAACCGCGAACTCTTAGCCATTAAATGGGCCTTTGAAGAGTGGCGCCACTTCCTGGAGGGGGCTAGGCACCAGGTTACGGAATCTGGTTTTCCTAGAATCTGCCCGGAGGCTAAACCCGAGACAAGCTCGATGGGCGTTAATTTTTACCAGATTCAACTTTTTGGTCACCTATAGGGCTGGGTCTAAAAATATTAAGGCTGATGCACTGTCGCGTAGCTTCATGACCAGCTCTCCTTCGGAGGAAGATCCTGCTTGTGTTTTGCCTCCAGGTATAATCATTTCCTCTATTGATTCTGACTTAGTCTCCGAAATTGCGGCTGATCAAGGTTCAGCTCCCGAGAACCTTCCTGAGAACAAGCTGTTTGTTCCCCTGCAATTCCGGCTAAGGGTACTCAGGGAAAATCATGACTCTGCACTATCTGGCCATCCAGGCATCCTGGGTACCAAACACCTCATTGGCAGAAACTATTGGTGGCCTGTGTTGCTCAAAGACATTAAGGCCTACGTCGCCGCTTGTGAAGTTTGTGCTAGGTCCAAGACTCCCAGGTCCCGACCAGCGGGCTTACTATGTTCTTTGCCCGTTCCCCAGAGATCTTGGACCCATATCTCCATGGATTTCATCACCAATTTGCCTCCATCTCAAGGCAAGTCGGGGGTGTGGGTTGTAGTAGACCGCTTCAGTAAGATGTGCCACTTTGTGCCCCTCAAGAAACTACCCAATGCTAAGACGTTAGCTACCTTGTTTGTCAAACACATCCTGCGTCTCCATAGGGTCCCTGTCAATATTGTTTCTGACAGAGGGGTACAATTTGTTTCATTGCTTTGGAGAGCCTTCTGTAAAAAGTTGGAGATTGATCTGTCCTTCTCCTCTGCCTTCCATCCTGAAACTAATGGCCAAACTGAGAGGACTAATCAGTCTCTAGAACAATATTTAAGGTGTTTTATCTCTGACTGTCAATATGATTGTGTCTCATTCATTCCCCTCGCCGAATTTTCCCTTAATAACCGGGTCAGTAACTTGTCAGGGGTCTCCCCCTTTTTCTGTAATTTGTGGTTTAATCCACGGTTCTCCTCCGTTTCACCTGGTAGTTCCAACAATCCTGAGGTAGATGTCGTTCATCGGGAACTGTGCACAGTCTGGGCCCAGGTTCAGAAGAACCTAGAGGAGTCCCAGAGCATACAAAAAACTCAGGCAGATAAAAGACATTCTACTAACCCCTTGTTTGTGGTCGGGGATCTGGTGTGGCTATCGTCAAAGTCCCGTCCAAGAAGTTTGCTCCCCGGTTTATAGGGCCATACAAGGTCATTGAAGTCCTTAACCCTGTCTCCTTCCGACTGGAGTTGCTCCCGTCTTTTCGAGTACACGATGTGTTTCATGCCTCCCTCCTTAAACGCTGATCCCCGTCCTTCGCTCCCTCGAGGAAACCTCCGGTCCCTGTTCTCACCCCTGAGGGGGTAGAATTCGAGGTGGCCAAGATTGTGGACAGCAGGATGGTCCAAGGCTCCCTCCAGTACCTGGTCCATTGGAGGGGATACGGGCCTGAGGAGAGGACTTGGGTACCTGCCCGGGATGTTCACGCTGGGGTATTGCTCAGGAGGTTCCACCTTTGTTTCCCCAATAAACCAGGTCCACCTAGAAAGGGTCCGGTGGCCCCTCATAAAAGGGGGGGTACTGTAAAGGATCTGCCAGACACAACTTCTGTGTCGACGCCCATAGGTAAACAGTCTGCACCTGCTTCTATGTTTGTGAGACTGACTCCATCTTCCACCACCCAGGATGGCAGGCTTAGGAGTGGGAGAGCCTATCACAGCCTGGCCAGACGGAGCTAGCTCCCGCCCTCTGTATATTTATACCTGCCTTTCCTGTTCCTCCTTTGCTTGTGATTCTTCTCTGTTTGTTTCCTGGCCCTGCTGCAGCTTCTTGAACTACTGATCCTCTGCTTGTGATTCACCTTGGCTTTCCTGCCCACTCTTCTGCTCTGCGTTTTTGTACCTCGCTCATCTCCTTGTTTGACACGGCTCGTTCACCTCGCTTGTTGCTCACGGTGTTCCCGTGGGCAACTTCCCCATTTCCCTGGCTTCTTTGTACCCTTGTCTGTTTGTCTGTCGTGCACCTATTTAGTGTAGGGACCGTCGCCCAGTTGTACCCCGTCACCTAGGGCGGGTCGTTGCAAGTAGGCAGGGACTGAGTGGCAGGTAGATTAGGGCTCACCTGTCTGTTTCCCTACCCCGACATTACAGACGCGTAATATGACAGCTCGTCTGCAAAGAACATCGTAAGACCCATTGCAAGCAATGGGCAGATGTTTGCCGACGTATTGGAGCCGTCTTTTCAGGCGTAATTCCAGGCGTAAAACGCCTCCATTATGTCCGAGAAGAGGTCGTGTGCACATACCCTAACAGTGCCAACCACAGTACTCCCATAACAGTGCCATCCAGTGCTCCCTTAACAGTGCCAACCACAGTACTCCCATAAGGCTGGGTTCACACGACCTATTTTCAGACGTATTGAAGCCGTCTTTTCAGGCGTAATTCGAGGCGTAAAACACCTCCATTATGTCCGAGAAGAAATTTCACGTAATTACAGTTATCGTGTGCACATAGCCTTACAGTGCCATGGCGCTATAGGCGCACAAAGATGGCGGACCAGGGGCCTTCATTAGGCCCCCAGGCAGCCATAGCAACCATCGCTTTCCACGATTGCATTGCGCGGGGCGTGATGAGCTGTTAGAGGGGGTCGCCCCCCTCTTTCTAACGATTTAAATGCTGTGCTCGCTATTGACCGCGGCATTTAACGAGTTAAACAAGCGGGATCGCGCACGAGTGTCATATACAGCCGACACCGGCATCGTATGGAGCGGGTTCACTCCGTGAGCCCGTTCCATACTTCCCCTTCCCGACTTTGGCATATAGATATGTAAAATGTCGGGAAGGGGTTAAACTTCATGTTAGTTCCTGATTTATTTGTCCTTGTCTACCAAGTTGCCTTCCTGCCGGGACGTATGAGATTCCCATCTTGGCAGGGAAGGGTTAAAGAAGTTGTCCAGGATTAGAAAAACATGGCTGCTTTCTTCCAAAAACAGCGCCACACTTGTCCATGGGTCGTGCCTGGTATTGCAGCTCAGCTTCATTGTAGTAAAAGAGGCGGGGCTGCAATAACACACAACCTGTGGGCAGGTATGGCAGTGGTGCAGCAGAGTCCCCCCCCCCACTACTGAACATGGATAGAAATGGACTAGAAGAGAGAGCTGAGGTAACATGTATGACTCAAAAAGTGATCGCAGCATATTCCATGTTAAAGGAATACCCTTATTTTGAAAAACGAGGCGTAAAAAAACGCCCCATCCAAACAGAACGCCGTATTTCCCATTGAAATCAATGGGCAGATGTTTGTAGGCGTTCTTCCATTTTTTTCAGGCATTTTTCGAGGCGTAAACGCCCAAAAATACGCCTGAAAACACTCCGTGTGATCATACCCTGATTGCAGAAGAGGCTGTTCTTCATGAGACAAACCTTAAAGAGGCGCTGTCACCACATTATAAGCGGTCTATCTTGTACATGATGTGATCGCCCACTTGGTCATATAGTAAAACACGCCCAGTTGTCCATTGAGAGACTCATTAGCATAAAGCTGAAATAGGTCATAACTCCGTTATAAATGATCGTTTTTCTAAATAAAAAACACTGCTGTAATCCACATTACAGCGCCGATCACATCACGTACAATATAGGCCACTTATAATGTGGTGACAGAGCCTCTTTATTACTAGGACCACTGTTATCCACATTACAGCGCCGATCACATCATGTACAATATAGGCCACTTATAATATGGTGACAGAGCCTCTTTATTACTAGGACCACTGTCATCCACATTACAGCGCCGATCACATCACGTACAATATAGGGCACTTATAATGTGGTGACAGAGCCTCTTTATTACTAGGACCACTGTCATCCACATTACAGCGCCGATCACATCACGTACAATATAGGGCACTTATAATGTGGTGACAGAGCCTCTTTATTACTAGGACCACTGTTATCCACATTACAGCGCCGATCACATCATGTACAAGATAGGCCACTTATAATGTGGTGACAGAGCCTCTTTATTACTAGGACCACTGTTATCCACATTACAGCGCTGACCACATCATGTACAAGACAGGCCACTTATAATGTGGTGACAGAGCCTTTTATTACTAGGACCACTGTTATCTACATTACAGCGCCGATCACATCATGTACAAGACAGGCCACTTATAATGTGGTGACAGAGCCTCTTTATTACTAGGACCACTGTTATCTACATTACAGCGCCGATCACATCATGTACAATATAGGCCACTTATAATGTGGTGACAGAGCCTGTTTAAGCGCTTTATTTCAGCCTTTCTTCTTGGAGGTTCTCAATTCTCACAAATGAAGGGGTTGTCCAGGTTTTGAGGAAAAAAAACAGAGACTGGCGGGAGACCACAGGGTCATCGGCGCTGGAGCAGCGGGGAATTTCCAGGGGACTATGGGCTTTTTTTATTTTACCATACACGCAGCTGTCCAATTTTTTCCCGGAGGCGTGGCCTGAAAGGCTTCCGTAGCTGCCGGCAAGATGGCGCCGGCTCATGAGATGAGCCGGCGCCATCAGCGGTGGATATCAGCTTTATGTTACAGCTGACATCCACCAGTAACGGCAGGAACCGGAGCTAGCTCCGATCCCTGCCATTAACCCCTTAGATGCAGCGATCGGATCCGATCGCTGGATCTTTGTGGTTGCTAGCAGATCGGCAGCTGTGCCCTGCAATCGCACAACTGCCGACTGCTACTATGACACCAGGAGACCTAACAATGGCCTCCTGTTTGCCATTACGGAAGCCGATTAGGCCCCGCTCGGAGGCGAAGCCTAATCGGCTTGCTGTCAGTGAATGACTGACAGATCTAATACATTGCAGTACGTAGGTAGTGCAATGTATTAGAAAAAAAAATCTGACAGTTGGACCTTAAAGTGCCCTAGTGGGACTAAAGTAAAGTGTAAAAAAATGTGAAAAAAAGTTGTAAAAAATATAATAAAAGTTTTAAGTAATAAAATAAAACACAATCGCCCTTTTTCCCTTATCAAGTCCTTTATTATTGAAAAATAAATAAATAAAGCAGACATATTTGGTTCTCACAACTTGGCGACAGAAAAAATACATTCTTTTTACAAAAGTAATTTTATTGTGCAAAAAGTTGTAAAACATAAAAAAGTTCTATAAATTAGGTATCGCCGGAATCGTACGGACCCGCAGAATAAAGGTAACATGTAGTTTATAACGCGTGGTGAACGCTGTATAAAAAAACCCCTAAAAAAGCTGTGCCAGAATTGCTGTTTCTTGGTCACCTTGCCTCTCAAAATATAGGATAAAAGGTGATCAAAATGTTGCATGCACCCCAAAATGGTACCAATAAAAACTACAGCTCGTCCCACAAAAAATCAACCCTCATACCACTACATCTGTGAAAAAATAAAATTAGTTATGGCTCCAATAAGTCAGGAAATAAAAACATGCAGTTGTGCAGATCAGAGGGGAACATTTAGTCTGTTTCAAGAAGCGATTTATCAGGGCCCTCAAATTAGGGAACCAGGAAGGGGGGACCCAAACATATCCGCTAGAAGCGAGGGTGCCCGTATTATACCAGGACAACACTTCACAGCAATATTCCTCAAACTGCAAAGGTGCGGAGTGTGGACCAAAAGGGGGATAATAAAGGACGCCATTTATCAGTGTGACACCGGCCTGTGCAGGAAGGATTGCTTCACCGTGTAACACACATAAATGGATTATTTTATTGTTTTTTTACCCCATTATTATGCCACCTGACTATGCCCCTGATGTACTCTGCCCAGCTTACATGTACCCCCACATTATAAATCGATGTAGCGGACTTGTTGCGGACTCATTGCGGAATTTCTCCATTGACTTCAATGGAGAGTGAAAATTCTGCAATGAAGTCCGCAGATGTTATGTGTGCTGCGGAGCGTACTGGTTTTACTAACATGGTAGTTCTTCATTCTGGCTGGACCTTTGTATCTCTAGGTCTACAGCCAGACTGAGGAAGTCAATGGGGCTCCCGTAATTACGGGTGACTACGTGTGTGCACCCGTAATTACGGGAGCGTTGCTAGGCGACGTCCGTAAATAGTCACTGTCCAGGGTGCTGAAAGAGTTAAGCGATCGGCAGTAACTGTTTCAGCACCCGGGACAGTGACTTCCGATCACAATATACATCAACCTGTAAGAAAAATAGAAGTTCATACTTACCGAGAACTCCCTGCGTCTGTCTCCAGTCCGGCCTCCCGGGATTACGTTTCAGTTCAAGTGACGGCTGCAGCCAATCACAGGCCAATCAGAGGCTGCAGCGGTCACATGGACTGCCGCGTCATCCAGGTAGGTCGGGCTGGATGCCGAAAGAGGAACGCGTCACCAAGACAACGGCCGGGTAAGTATGAATTTATTTTTCTTTTACTAGGGAAAGGGCTGTCCCTTCTCTGTATCCTGCACTGATAGAGAGAAGGGAAGCCCTTTCCCCCTCAATACGCAACGGCCAGTCCGCATCAATTTAATGCCCATTTTAGGCAAAGCCGCGACAGAATCTGCAACGCAGATTATGTGCGGCATTGATGCGGACAGTGTGTGCAGAACTCCGCCACGTCTGGTCATGCCCTTAGACTGTCACACAGAAACCTCTGCATGTTCTTTATATCCACAATTTCTAGTTATAATCCCTCCTCATCGGGCTGCAGCGGCCAAACCGCAGGAGAAGTGGGGGGTGTGAACATCATCTTAGGCAGCCTTGGCTGGAATTACAGCTGGGATTGGATAGAGTAGGTCACATGTGGACACGAAGTCCCTGTTTACACACCAAGTTTTTTGCAGGTGGAAAAATCTGCCTCAAAATTCCTTCTGCCGCTTTTTTGACGCCTTTTTCGACCACGGCCATTGAGCACCGCATGCAAAAATGCTGCGAAAACCGTTTTCTTTGCCTCCCATTGATGTCAATGGGAGGTCAGAGACGGAAACGCTTGAAGAAAGGGCTTGACGCTGCTTTTTCCTGTGAGTGTTTTTTTCTCGTGGTAAAAACGCCTCTGCATCCCATTGAAATCAATAAGATTAGTTTTCGGACGTTTTTTAGTGCGGTTTTCAATGCGGTTTCCACGTCAAAAACGCTCCAAAAAACTCTGTGTGAACTAGGCCTAATATTTCTCCATATATTACATGTGGATTTTGCAGCATATTTGGCTGTGCATCCTTTGCATTACATCTACTGCAGATTGTTACTGCTGCAAGTTTATGCAGTTTTCTAGAACCCTATTCACATTCATACTTTATGTGTCAATTTGACCATGGAAATCTGCAATAAATATGTAACATGTGAACATAGACTTAGGAGCTACACGTGATGTTTCAGGCTACATTTACACGCTGCAACCAGGTTACATCACACTTGTCTTCTCTCCCAGATTGTCCTGGAGACTTCCAAACTAGGGAAGATCTTACATGATGTAGCTGCATAAAGGAAGGCACTCTGCTGGGACTATTTGTGAGGGGGAACTCTGCTTGTAGAGGTTATTGGGGGCCGTCTGCTGGGACTATTTGTGAGTGGGAACTCTGCTTGTAGAGGTTATTGGGGGCACTCTGCTGGGACTATTTGTGAGGGGGAACTCTGCTTGTAGTGGTTATTGGGGGCACTCTGCTGGGACTATTTGTGAGGGGGAACTCTGCTTGTAGAGGTTATTGGGGGCAGTCTGCTGGGACTATTTGTGAGGGGGAACTCTGCTTGTAGAGGTTATTGGGGGCCGTCTGCTGGGACTATTTGTGAGTGGGAACTCTGCTTGTAGAGGTTATTGGGGGCACTCTGCTGGGACTATTTGTGAGGGGGAACTCTGCTTGTAGTGGTTATTGGGGGCACTCTGCTGGGACTATTTGTGAGGGGGAACTCTGCTTGTAGAGGTTATTGGGGGCAGTCTGCTGGGACTATTTGTGAGGGGGAACTCTGCTTGTAGAGGTTATTGGGGGCCGTCTGCTGGGACTATTTGTGAGGGGGAACTCTGCTTGTAGAGGTTATTGGGGGCAGTCTGCTGGGACTATTTGTGAGGGGGAACTCTGCTTGTAGTGGTTATTGGGGGCACTCTGCTGGGACTATTTGTGAGGGGGAACTCTGCTTGTAGAGGTTATTGGGGGCCGTCTGCTGGGACTATTTGTGAGGGGGAACTCTGCTTGTAGTGGTTATTGGGGGCAGTCTGCTGGGACTATTTGTGAGGGGGAACTCTGCTTGTAGAGGTTATTGGGGGCAGTCTGCTGGGACTATTTGTGAGGGGGAACTCTGCTTGTAGAGGTTATTGGGGGCAGTCTGCTGGGACTATTTGTGAGGGGGAACTCTGCTTGTAGAGGTTATTGGGGGCAGTCTGCTGGGACTATTTGTGAGGGGGAACTCTGCTTGTAGAGGTTATTGGGGGCAGTCTGCTGGGACTATTTGTGAGGGGGAACTCTGCTTGTAGTGGTTATTGGGGGCAGTCTGCTGGCACTAATTATTGGAGGCACTTTGCTGGCAATATGGGTTATTGAGGGGTCTCTGCTGGTAGTGTTGTTTATGAGGGGGCAGTATACTGGCACTGTATAAGGGACAATACTCTGCTGGCACTGTATGGGGGCACTCTGCTTACTCTAATGATGGGGTCGCTCGCTGATAACTGAGGCTTCTTAGCTGTCCTTATCGGTGGGGTTTACATAGGAAAGAAATTCTCAAACCACATCTCAAATCTCCCTGTAGTTGATTCTAAAAACAGACAAGTACGGCTCAGAAAAACGGCTGCAAACAAATAACCATTGATGTGAATGGAAATGAACAAAATGTTTTTCGCTTTCTGCGATTATTATTGACATGTTTTATAAGACATGTTACATCTCGTGTTATACACAGCAGGAGGCAACAGCACACGTCTTATCACACAGGAAGAGGAAATACATCAGAAAGGGAAACGGGAAGAGGAAGAGCAGCCATGTCATACAGGAAATACAGGAAGTGACATCATCACAGGAGGCAACAGCACACGTCTTATCACACAGGAAGAGGAAATACATCAGAAAGGAAACAGGAAGAGGAAGAGCAGCCATGTCATACAGGAAATACAGGAAGTGACATCATCACAGGAGGTAACAGCACACGTCTTATCACACAGGAAGAGGAAATACATCAGAGAGGGAAACAGGAAGAGGAAGAGCAGCCATGTCATACAGGAAATACAGGAAGTGACATCACAGGAGGTAACAGCACACGTCTTATCACACAGGAAGAGGAAATACATCAGAAAGGGAAACGGGAAGAGGAAGAACAGCCATGTCATACAGGAAATACAGGAAGTGACATCATCACAGGAGGTAACAGCACACGTCTTATCACACAGGAAGAGGAAATACATCAGAAAGGGAAACGGGAAGAGGAAGAGCAGCCATGTCATACAGGAAATACAGGAAGTGACATCATCACAGGAGGTAACGTATATCCTGTGTGCAGGGACCCCAGAAATATGATGAGACTGACGTATCAGGGCTGATACATAGTAATGTTATGTTACTGTTATGTTATTATATATCATTACGTGTGTGTTTAGGCTGTGCTTATATATGTGAGTAGGCCGGACCAGAAGGATCGCGTGTTCTGTATACAAGCCCAGATAAGAAGAACATGGATCAGCACAACAACACCAGCGCTCCTGGGACTGCGCTCCAACCACACAGCATTTCATCCGGAGGATCGACTGTTCCGTAGTCCAAAACGTGGCTTCTCGGGTTCTATTCCTACAATGGAGGAAAAAGTCAATTACATATTTTCAGTAATTATTGTTACAAAATCTCCATTAAGGAAATCTCATGTATGGAATATTTTTTTGTATCACCTTAACTTCTGGTTACACCTGAAATGCCCTATAAGGGTATTTAGATATCATAGAGGGGGGTATCACGCTGGAGACCCTCTCTATGACCCAAATGGAAGCTCTGCGCCACCTCTGTCCAGAGGCTGTGTGTGGTATTGCAGCTTTTCTGTATTGAAATGTATAGGGCTAAGCTGTCCACACATCGCACATCACCTGTGGACAGGTGTGGCTCTGTTTTTGGAAGACAGCAGCTCTATTTTTCTGATTATGTACAACCCCTTTAATTACATAATCTCTTTAGAGGGTTTTCTCCATCTCAGACATTTATGTGATATCCACCTATGCGCATGCACGCAGCTCTCTCCGTTCTGTACTATGGAAGTTACGCAAATAGTTCAACAGCGCTCAGCTGTTTCCGAAACTTCCATAGAACAGAATAGAGAGAGGGACGTGCGAGGCCTTTCCCAAGTCATTCTCCACCTGGAATCAGCAGCCATTACACGGGACAGGGATCTGGGAACAAAGCAGGACAGGGTCAGGGAGAGACCTCCGTTTTCCACATCGGTGTGAGTCCCAGAGAAATAGTAAGATGGGACTACCCCTTTAAATAAAACTTCTTGGTGATGATCCATTTTCTTAAGGTGTTTAATTAAACTATGGACAGTGGGGGCGAAGAACCCGCACCCAAAATATCTATACTGGAGTGACATGCGTGTTACTAACGCTGTATACAAGCTCCCCCCATATAACAGACAGGGCCCTCACTGAGACTTTGTAGGGGCTCCTAGAGACAAATATATATTGATGTACAGACATTTTCCCCCCCGTTATTGTGCAGCGAGACCTCCCCACATATAACAGGCAGGACCCTCACTGAGACTTTGTAGGGGCTCCTAGAGACAAATATATATTGATGTACAGACATTTTCCCCCCCGTTATTGTGCAGCGAGACCTCCCCCCGTATAACAGACAGGGCCCTCACTGAGACTTTGTAGGGGCTCCTAGAGACAAATATATATTGATGTACAGACATTTTCCCCCCCGTTATTGTGCAGCGAGACCTCCCCCCGTATAACAGACAGGGCCCTCACTGAGACTTTGTAGGGGCTCCTAGAGACAAATATATATTGATGTACAGACATTTCCCCCCCCCCCCGTTATTGTGCAGCAAGACCTCCCCACATATAACAGGCAGGACCCTCACTGAGACTTTGTAGGGGCTCCTAGAGACAAATATATATTGATGTACAGACATTTTCCCCTCCGTTATTGTGCAGCGAGACCTCCCCCCATATAACAGGCAGGACCCTCACTGAGACTTTGTAGGGGCTCCTAGAGACAGATATATATTGATGTACAGACATTTTCCCCCCCGTTATTGTGCAGCAAGACCTCCCCACATATAACAGGCAGGACCCTCACTGACCCCCTGGACAGACACATAGGCCTGAATATATTTATATCTTTATATTTTCCATTATTCACCTGCAGGAAATGTTATTTTTAGAAATGGGGAGAAATACTTGGAATTGTGTTTTTTAGTTTCTGATGTTATTTTTGTTACTTCTCAGGTATAAGGAGAAAAGTATCCGGCACAGACAAGATGAGACGTGGATGAAGATGTGCGGAGGACTGTACCCCCCCGGGAAAGAGCGGGCTGTCACTGGTATTACCATGGGGCAGATTTACTAAGGCCTCATGCACACGACCGTAGTGAGGTGCATTGACCGTGACTTACGGCTCGTACGTCCGTGGAGTGTCACCCACGGCCACCCACAAATCGCGGGCCGTGCATATGACCGCGTGCATTGTTTTCTATGAGCCTGTACCGCAAAACACGACCGTAATAAGACATGTCCGTTGTTTTTGCGGTCCCGGTTCCTGGGCAATGCACGGACCGTGGAAACCAAGGTCGTGTGCCCATATGGGCCCATTGAAATGAATGGGGCCGCAATTCACCTGCAGATTTGCGGGTGAATTGCGACCGCAAAAATAAGTTAGTGTGCATGGGGCCTAAAACTATCTGAGTTTTACACAGTGTAAACTGATACAAGGAAGTCAGAAACTGCGCCAAATTTATCACAGTGGTGCACGATGTATGATAGAATTTACTAGACATGTTAGACACTTTTCTCTTCCTTATACCACCTCTTGGTTGGCTTATTTTAAGACACGCCCTTTATTCTAGGTCACGCCCCTTGTCAAGCACGCCGCAAAATGTGTCTAAAACAATTAATAAATATGGCGCACAACATGTACGCCATAATTCTGGCTCAATTTGAATAGTAAATCTGCCCTACTATGAATGGAATATAAATTTGGGGTTAGTATTCAGGGCATATTCCCTATTTAAAGAATTGATAAGAGTCGGGCATCCTTCAGCTTAGTCCATTCTCTCTACTATCAGTCAGTACAGGGAGTAGTAGTACATAGAAAACATTACATTGTCACCATGTCAGCTTTATTCTGCCTGCACTGACAGCACAAAGTCTTCATGGTGACTGCAGGACTGGAAGTCAAGGACCACCTCTATGATGTCCGCGGGACCTAATAGGGATATGGCGCTTTTTCCATTTAAGAATTTGTCAATGAGCTGATAATCCCGGTGCCAATTCTGGCTGCAAGTAATATATAAAGGGGCACACCTACCTCAAGTACTGGCACAGTATAAGGTCATCAGGGTGACTGCAGGACTGGAATTAACGCTCTTTTATGAAAAGGGTGTGTTGCAATGTTCGGCACATGGCAGCTTTGTGTATATAGTAGTATATAGACCCTACTGCACTGATTCTTCATACTATACCCTAATATAGCATAGTTGACAATATTTGGCATTTCTTTCTAGGGACACTTTGGTTTCAGATGGATTGAGACAGGACTTGACAGGGCCTACCTTTGACAGAACGTGGTTCATTGGGCATGGCTTGTCATGGGGTTAGTGAGAATACACTTTGTGTACCAGATATTCCCTGTATTCTGTCCTCACTATAAAAACCTTGCAGTAAGGACAGTATAGAGGGAGGGTATCGCCTGCAGAAGTGATCTAAGTAAGTATGGCACGTGACCACTGTGGCCAGTGATTGACTAGTGCGATCATGTGCCGATACGGGACATCACTGGTCCAGCCTATGTAAACAGGCCGGCAGGGGATTGTGAACCGCCGGCACTGGAGGCGCAGAGAATTAGAAGGTGGGTATTTGCTAAATGGTGCAATTTTCAGTTTGAATTACAATTTTTATAAAGCCTGGAAAACCCCTTTAATACCAAACCCTAAAATGTATTCAGACCCCGGACAAATCCCCTTTATGTGCTTCCCGCTCCTGCAGCAGCTCTGGGTCCCATTCGGCTCCGGACCCCACCTCTGCTGGCTGAGCCAGGAGCTGTTAGTGATATTGGCCTTTACATATTGGAGTAATCCAATAGATAACAGCTAATTTTTTAAATAAAATCCTGCGATGTAGTTTGGGTGGGCACTGCGCCTTTGATTGCATGACAAATTTTTCTTGGAGTTCCCCTTTAAAAATTGGTAAGCGGTGGGTAACACAAATACTTCACACGTGGACGGTAAAGTAAAACCCATTTTATTTTGACTGTGTTTCTGGACCGGACTGGTCCGGGACTAAACTTGACTGGTCCCTTTGTCAGGTTAAGACCAGATAAAGGGACCAGTCGTGCCAGAAACGTGTATTTAAATAAAATTCTACCATCGCTTGGCGCCCTATCTGTCCCCGTTTTTAAACCTTTGTGTTAACCGCATCTTAGTTGAGCAGATTTACTTGTGAATTTTGTATCTTAGTTGAACATAGAACGCACTATCTACCTACCTGGCAGACAAAGGGTCTTGGTGTGGGTCACGGGGAATATCTTCAAGAGAGCAACTCTTCACTAGGACATTTTATTTATTCTTGTTTCAGAACTGAAGGGAATGTACCGTACATCAGCAGGAGGAAGCCCTGGTGTCGAGAACGTCAGCCATGGAAAGGGATGTGCCAGATCAAGGTCTGAAAGCTAAAGAGGCAGCAGATATGAACCACTAATGTCCATCTAAGAGTGCCGGAACGTCATCCGTCCACACCTCCTCCTTCCCATCCCCCACTGTCCAGAAGGGGATTTTAAGATCCATCCAATTAAAAGACAACTGTCCAGAAGTCTTTGAAAATGAAGCCTTGTCCATGATTCGCAGGGCTGCGGTGAAGTACAATGGTTTTGGGTGTTTAATGGCAAGTCTCTTCAGATGCCCGGCAATGGACTTCCTCCCCTCGTCCTGTTTGGTAGGGTCTCTGCACTCCCTTTCCTGTAGAACAGCTGCCCCTACAGATTCCCAAGGCCATCCATATTTTTTTTCCTGTCTGGCTGATAGCAACACATGTCAATAAAAACATACCTCAATGTATTTATTGTATTTCTAATAAAAATGGATAGACAAATACATAAAAATAATTTGTTTTAATTCCAAAGAACTTTCATAAAATCTATATTATACCTGTGTAATCAATTGTGGACATGGTCACTGATTCATTGAAGAATGAGTAGGCTGGGTAACCCGTGGAGTAACATCCAAACAAGAAAGACATCTTCCTGCTACAAAAACAGAGGTCATAATCAGGACGAACGTACACCACCATACAACAAAGTCCAGCAAAGAAATCCCCCAGCCTGAGACATACTGTACTCCGTGTCAGAAGAACAAGAAGCTACAAAAAGAGAGACAACTGCATCCAGTCGATGTTCTTATCAACCAAGAGGTTTAAAAGGTGAGAAGACTCATTTACATTTTTTTTCAAGGTATTACCCTAGGGAGCGCTCCTGTTAACATCTTTTTCTCACACTGTATTTTCCTAAGGTACTGTATACATTTCGCTCATTAATGCCGACCTAGCCAAGTGAGCACACAACAAAGTAAGCCTGCACACCCAAATAGAGTACCAACCATCTACACATCATGCCAATAAAGGAGTTTTGCCTTTGCACAGTGCTCCAAGGGGTGCACAATACAACTTCAATACTGCAAATACCTACCCTGAACGTCACATCTGCACCTTCCTCTTCTTCTCTTTTGAAGATGTTAGTGTACAGAGTAGTAGGGGAATTGACCAGACATGATGTGCTGCCCCGTGGACTGTCCTATATTTCCAGAGCGAAGGAAAGATAGGTGGTCTGGCCAGTTGTAGACTTCATCCCTAACATCTGACACAGACCAAAATAAGTATTCGGCACTCAAAGCTAAAGTTTTAAGAAATCTCAAGTGCGCCAACTACAGTGGTCAGCCGCCATTCGGAACGAAGCGCCAACTACTGTATGTACCAGCAACCAGAACGGCACATTGCCTGATGAAGGTCATGTAATGACCGAAGCGTCGCACTAAGGCTGGGTTCACACGAGCATGTTATGTCCGTAATGGAAGGAACGTATTTCGGCCGCAAGTCCCAGACCGAACACTCTGCAGGGAGCCGGGCTCCTAGTATCATAGTTATGTATGATGATAGGAGTCCCTGCCTCTGCGTGGAACTACTGTCCCGTACTGAAAACATGATTACAGTACGGGACAGTTGTCCTGCAGCGAGGCAGGGACTCCTAGCATCGTACATATCTATGATGCCAGGAGCCCGGCTCTCTGCAGTGTGTTCGGTCCGGGACTTGCGGATGAAATACTTTCCGTCTACTACGGACGTAACATGCTCGTGTGAATCCAGCCTTAGCCTCTGTCATCTACAACCACTTGAAATAAAATCAAGATTTCTTCTTTAAACTTCAGCTTTGTGTGCCGAATACTTATTTTGACTACGATTGGGTTGGGACCCTATTCGTGCACCTACATCGTCCAGTGCGTTCTGAACTACTACTTATCTGGCACAGACCATCCTGGAGCTGAATATCTCTGAGGCTGCTCTTTCAAAGTTGCTAATGTAGCTCATCTGGGCTCCATAGACCCAACCTTTATATATGACTCCTAGAGAAATGGGTTAGTGAAAGAAAAAGGTATAATTCAGATCCTGGAGGCCATTGAGGATGTCAACCTTTGGACCTTGATTGGCACGTACACCATATTTTCAGAGTAATCCATCAGATGTCTCAAGAAGAACATTTTATGAGAAAAGGACAATGTTGATGAGATTGCAGGTCCGCCTGTTTCTAACTCACATAATTATTACCCAGCATCCAGGTAAATAGTGCATACAAAGTCCAGAAAAATAACCAGGCGACTGTCCAGATAAACATTGGATACCGCGCCCAGAAATGGTGCATTGTGCCCCGATAAATATTTCCTTAAAAGGAATGTCCGAGAAATTAAACTAGTTGCATGGAATGTTTTGAAATGAAAAAACAGCCATTACTCTCCTGTTAAATCCCCTGCGCCCATGATCTGGTGGTCAACCCGATGGGTTGATTGAAGAGACTACCCTACGTGGATAGACAACCGCTACAAAATTCTCACCCAAAAATTAAGATATGGAATAGGTTACCCCCTTCTATGGCAGATCGAATAGTTGTAATTAAAATGATAGTATTACCCCAGTTGTTGTATCCACTGATTAACAGTCCCATGTGGATAGGAGAAAAGACATAGAAAGTTTAATGAGGGAGCTAATTTGGAGAGGAAGGAAACCCAGGGTAAAGTTAAAATACTTGATGGATAGAGGAGAAGAGGGTGGACTGGCAGTACCTGACTTGAGAATATATTTTTTGTCAGGAAAGTGGAGAAATATTTTGAGTGGGAAACAATCTCCATTTATACAAAATATTACTAAGTCTAGTAGGGGCCATCTTCAGAATATACTTGAGGTAATGGAGTCCGGGCAATTGAGAAATTGTAAGGAGTGCCCAACAATATATATGATGCATGAAATTGGGGTTAAATTAAGAAAAATGTTTCATTTAAATGGAGCATTGAGCTTCACAACATTAATTGGCAACTTTAATATATTAGAGGTTAATAAAATAACTGATTGGAGTGGATGGTCCAAATATGGACTCAGGTTGGTTAGACATTTTATTTTTTTTCTCTGTGGGAGCTGGAGGCCTTGGTACTGGAAGAAAATATAGATATAGTTGGTGTTGCTGAAACATGGCTGGACTCTTCACATGACTGGGCTGTAAATCTACAGGGTTTTACACTTTTTCGGAAAGACAGGATAAATAGGAAAGGCGGTGGTGTATGTCTGTATGTGAGAAGTGATATGAAGGTGGTGGTGTATGTCTGTATGTGATAAGTGATATGAAGGCGAGCGTGAAAGAGACAATAGTGGGTGAATACTGTGAGGAGGTTGAAACCTTGTGGGTGGAACTAGAAAGGGAGGTAAACACTGAAAAAAATACTTTTGGTGTAATCTATAGACTCCCCAATATAACTGAGGAGGTGGAAGGTCAGCTATATAATCAGATGGAGTGGGCTGCACAGGCGGGTACTGTAGTGATAATGGGAGATTTTAATTTCCGGGATATTAATTGGTGTCATGGTTCGGCTTCAACTGCAAAGGGGAGACATTTCCTCAACCTGTTGCAGGAAAATTTTATGGGCCAGTTTGTGGAAGACCCGACTAGAGGTTAAGCTCTGTTGGATCTGGTAATTTCTAATAATGCAGATCTTGTTGGGAATGTCAATATTCGTGAAAACCTTGGTAACAGTGATCATAAAATAGTTACATTTTACCTATACTGTAAAAAACAAACGCAGGCTGGGAGGGCAAAAACATTTAATTTTAAGAAAGCCAATTTCCCCAGGATGAGGGCGGCAATTCAGGATATAGACTGGGAAGAATTAATGTCAAATAATGGGACACATGATAAATGGGAGATTTTCAAATCTACTTTGGGTAATTATAGTGCAAAATTTATTCCTATAGGTAACGAGTATAAACGACTCAAATTAAACCCCACATGGCTTACACCTTCTGTGAAAGGGGCAATACATGACAAAAAAAGGGCATTTAAAAAATACAAATCTGAGGGTACAGCTGTAGCCTTTGTAAAATATAAAGAGCTTAATAAAATCTGTAAAAATGTAATAAAATCAGCAAAAATACAAAATGAAAGGCAGGTGGCCAAGGATAGTAAAACAAATCCCAAAAAATTCTTCAAGTATATAAATGCTAAAAAGCCAAGGTCTGAACATGTAGGACCCCTAGATAATGGTAATGGGGAGTTGGTCACAGGGGATCAAGAGAAGGGAGAGTTACTAAATGGGTTCTTTAGCTCTGTATATACAACAGAAGAAAGAGCCGCTGATGTAGCCGGTGCCAGTGCTGTTAATATATCAGTTGATATACTGAATTGGATGAATGTAGATATGGTCCAAGCTAAATTAAACAAAATAAATGTGCACAAGGCCCCGGGACCAGATGGGTTACACCCTAGAGTCCTTAAGGAGCTTAGTTCAGTTATTTATGTCCCCCTTTTCATAATATTCAGAGAATCTCTAGTGACTGGTATAGTGCCAAGGGACTGGCGCAGCGCAAATGTGGTGCCTATTTTCAAAAAAGGCTCTAGGTCTTCCCCGGGTAATTATAGACCAGTAAGCTTAACATCTATTGTGGGGAAAATGTTTGAGGGGCTATTGAGGGACTATATACAGGATTATGTGACAAAAAATAGTACTATAAGTGACAGCCAGCACGGTTTTACTAAGGACAGAAGTTGTCAAACTAACCTAATCTGTTTTTATGAGGTGAGCAGAAGCCTAGACAGAGGGGCCGCTGTGGATATAGTGTTTATATGAAGAGGTGAGCAGAAGCCTAGACAGAGGGGCCACTGTGGATATAGTGTTTATATGAAGAGGTGAGCAGAAGTCTAGACAGAGGGGCCGCTGTGGATTTAGTGTTTTTGGACTTTGCAAAGGCATTTGACACTGTCCCCCATAGACGCCTAATGGGTAAATTAAGGACTATAGGTTTAGAAAATATAGTTTGTAATTGGATTGGCTCAAGGACCGCATCCAGAGAGTTGTGGTCAATGATTCCTACTCTGAATGGTCCCTGGTAATAAGTGGTGTACCCCAGGGTTCAGTGCTGGGACCACTATTATTCAACTTATTTATTAATGATATAGAGAATGGGATTAATAGCACTATTTCTATTTTTGCAGATGACACCAAGCTATGTAATATAGTTCAGACTATGGAAGATGTTCATGAATTGCAGGCAGATTTAAACAAACTAAGTGTTTGGGCGTCCACTTGGCAGATGAAGTTTAATGTAGATAAATGTAAAGTTATGCATCTGAGTACCAACAACCTGCATGCATCATATGTCCTAGGGGGAGCTACACTGGCGGATTCACTTGTTGAGAAGGATCTGGGTGTACTTATAAATCATAAACTAAATAACAGCATGCAGTGTCAATCAGCTGCTTCAAAGGCCAGCAGGATATTGTCGTGTATTAAAAGAGGCATGGACTCGCGGGACAGGGATGTAATATTACCACTTTACAAAGCATTAGTGAGGCCTCATCTAGAATATGCAGTCCAGTTCTGGGCTCCAGTTCATAGAAAGGATGCCCTGGAGTTGGAAAAAATACAAAGAAGAGCAACAAAGCTAATAATGGGCATGGAGAATTTAAGTTATGAGGAAAGATTAAAATAATTAAACCTATTTAGCCTTGAAAAAAGACGACTAAGGGGGGACATGATTCATTTATATAAATATATTAATGGCACATACAAAAAATATGGTGAAAACCCCCTCAAAAAACAAGGGGGCACTCCCTCCATCTGGAGAAAAAAAGGTTCAAGCTGCAGAGGCGACAAGCCTTCTTTACTGTGAGAACGGTGAATTTATGGAATAGCCGACCGCAGGAGCCGTCACAGCAGGGACAGTAGACACCGCAGGAGCCGTCACAGCAGGGACAGTAGACACCGCAGGAGCCGTCACAGCAGGGACAGTAGACACCGCAGGAGCCGTCACAGCAGGGACAGTAGACACCGCAAGAGCCGTCACAGCAGGGACAGGAGACACCGCAGGAGCCGTCACAGCAGGGACAGTAGATGGCTTTAAAAAAGGGTTAGATAATTTCCTAGAACAAAAAAGTATTAGCTCCTATGTGTTGACATTTTTTCCTTCCCTTGGTTGAACTTGATGGACATGTGTCTTTTTTTAGCCGTACTAACTATGTAACTATGTAATTATGTAACTATGAGAAAGGTTATCTTGGATGGCGGATAGAGAATTAAAGGGGTCACAGACTGCCAGGAGCACATCATCAGCCTAAAGACCAATTTTATGAGCCTTAGATCCTACTTTAATGCCCTGATCTTTTGGATTAAGCCGTATTTGTTCTGCGAGGGGTTCCATCGCTAAGGCAAACACAATGTGAGAGAGTGGGCAGCCCTGACGCGTACCATTCTTTATTATAAAAGGGTCAGACAAAAACCCCGAAGAGAGAACTCTAGCAGAGGGAAATGGGTATAATGCAAGAATGGAGGATTTTATACGACCCTTAAATCCAAAATATTCAAGAAGCTGAGACAGATAGCCCCAATGTACTCTATCGAACGCCTTCTCTGCGTCCAAAGCAAGAAGCAGAGAAGGCGTCCGAGTGGTCTCTGCACAATGAACCAAGTCCATAAACGGCCTGACGTCCCGCCACAAACCCAACTTGATCTGATTTAACCAGTTGAGGAATAATATGATACAACCTAGTCGAGAGGATTTTTGCATATATTTTAATATCTGAGTTTAACAGAGAAATAGGACGAAAATTAGCTGGGGACGTGGGATCCTTATCTGGTTTAGGGAGGGTGACTACCGTGGCCAGGAGCATTTCCGTAGGAAAAGCACCATCCTGTGCTGCTTGATTAAATATCTGCACTAAATGAGGGGCTAGAATCTGTGCATAGTCCTTATAATAGTTATTCGTGTAGCCATCCGGACCCGGGGCTTTAAAAAGTTTAAGCGATGCTATAGCTTTAAGTATCTCGGATTCAGTAAAGGGGGCTGATAGATCTGCAAGTTGGGACTGGGAAACCTGTGGCAATGGGACTGAGTGCAGAAAATCAGCAATTTCAGACTGTGAAGGCTGGTAAGTGTTGTCGTCCATATGTATATTGTAAAGGGCACTATAATAAGATTGGAACTGTTCGGCTATCAGCCTAGGATCTATAACTTTATTACCCTTTTTATCCAAGAGATACATAATGCGGGAGCGTGGCGAGGACTGTTTTTTATTTTTTTAGCCAAAAAAGCACCGGCTCTATTATTATGTGCATAGGTAGTCATTTGCATGCGTTTGAGATAAATGTCGTACTGAGACGCAAGCAATGACTGTAATGTCAAACGCAAGGTCCTCAATTCTGAAGAGTAAGCAGGTGTGGGCGTAGCTTTATTTTTTAAATCTATAACTGCTATCTGATTAGTGATATTAAAAATCTCCTTTTCCCTCTTTCTCTAAGGGCTCATTTACACGAGCGTGTTATACGTCCGTGCAGCGCGCGTGATTTTCACGCGCGTCACACAGACCTATAATAGTCTATGGGGCCGTGCAGACAGGTGCGTGATTTTTACGCAGCGTGAGTCCGCTGCCAAAAACTCACGACCTGTTCTATATTTGCGTGCTGTTCGCGCATCACGCACCCATTGAAGTCAATGGGTGCGTGAAAACCACACATGTCACATGGAAGCACTTCCGTGTGAACAGCGTGATTCGCGCAACAGCACTGAAAAGGATGAATGAAAACAGAAAAGCACCACGTGCCTTTCTGTTTACAAACATCCAAACGGAGTGTGATAATGATGGCGGCTGCGCGAAAATCACGCAGCCGCGCATCATATTCTGATGCCACACGGAGCTGTTAAGTGCCTTTTGCGCACGCAAAACGCACACGCTCGTGTAAACCCGGCCTTAGCCTGAGAACAAGCTTTAATCAATAACCCTCTCATAAATGCTTTATGCGCATTCCACAAAATGTAAGGACATGAAACAGAACCCACATTGTCTGAGAAATAATGCTTCAATTCTTTTAGCAAGGTTGGGGCATGATCAGAGTGATGGAGTATGTAATCATTCAAACGCCATTGTGAAGGAAGAGAAGACGACATTTTCTCATTTATGGAAAGCGAGATTGGAGCGTGATCAGACCAGGCTACCTGTCCAATTACAGAAGATTGTGACTGTAGGAGTGCCCTATTATTAACCAGAAATAAACGGATCCTAGAATAAGAAACATGAAAGAAAGTATAATCCCTCTCACCCCCATGTTGGCATCTCCACACGTCATACAGGCCTCCCTCTAACAAAGACCATGCAAAAGGAGAAGACTGTCTAGTTCTAGCAGTGGAGTCTATATCTGGGTCAATAGTCATATTAAGTCTCCACCTACAACCAGCATACCTTGTGTTAACGCCTTGATTTTCTGGAGTAGGGAATTCAAGTAATGATGTTGGCGTTTATTGGGGAAATACACATTAAAGATAGTATACAGTATGTTATTGATTTCACACACCAATCCCAAGAATCTTCCTTGGGGATCCTTAATAAGAGATTTAAAAGAGAAAACTACCGAGTTTTTAATAGCGATCATAACCCCCTTACGTTTAGCCGGGCACGAAGAGGTGATAATATGTGGGAAAAATTTATTCGAGAATTTAGGAATTTTCTCCACATGAAAATGTGTTTCCTACACCAATAGAACGTCACATTTTAAAGCCTTGGCCTCACGCCAGAGCAAGCTTCTTTTAAAGGGGCTTTTAAGTCCTCTGACGTTAATTGAGGAAAAGCACAGTACCATACTTAATAATCCGAAAGCAGAAGCCATCAAACGTGTGGAGATACCAACATGACAGTGGTAATGCGACAGCAAAACCCATCCTTCTAAGTAAAGCCTTGATGACCAACACAATCTGAGGTAAAAAATTCAGAGCAGCCAAATGACATAAAAAACAAACTTTTTCCTCAATTGTTTTTTGGGGTTCGTTTTTACGGCTTTCACCGTGCGGTACAAACGACAACTTATCTTTATTCTGTGACTCAATACGATTACGGTGATACCAAATTTATATACGTTTTTTTTATATTTTACTACTTTTATTGATAATAAACGTTTAGTTAAAATAAAAATGTTTTGTGTGGCCACATTCTAAGAGCCATAACTTTTTATTTTTTGACTGATTGGGCAGTGTGAGGGATTATTTTTTGCGGGATGAGCTGTAGTTTTTATTGGTAGCAGTTTTTGGTACGTAGAAATTTCTGATCACTTTTCATTCAAAATTTTTTAGAGCTAAGTTGACCAAGAAACAGCGATTTTGGCATTTACATTTTCTATTTTTTACAGTATTCACCTTGCACATTAAATAACGCTATATTGTAATAGTTCAGACTTTTACGCATGCAGCAATACCAATTTTGTTTACTTTTTTATTTTTTACATTACTTTAGGGGGAAAATGGGTAAAGGTTTTTTTTAACTATTTGTTTTTAATTTTTTTCACTACTAAAAACTTTTTTTCACTTTTTTTACACACTTTATTAGCCTCCCTAGGGGATATGAACCAGCGATCATACTAACGTATTGCAGTATATTGTCATTTTTACAGGCTTAAGTTAAGTGAAGGCAGCTCTGGGTGCCATCATTAGGCCCATGAGCTGCCATTACAATCATTGTCACCCCCTGATCTAACTGGGGGGGGGGGTGATGAACTGTCAGAGGGGGCCGTCCCCCTTTTTTCAATGCCTCAGATGCTCGCGATTGACCGCAGCATTTGAGGGGTTAAACAGCTAGGAACAGCACGATCACTGCTCCCGACTGTTAGTCCCGGGTGTCCACTGTAAAACACAGCCGACACACGCAGCATATGGAGCGCACTCCAAACATCACCACTCGCACCCGGATGTAATAGCATGTCACGGTGCACAAAGGGGTTAATGTTCTCTTTTACGCAAAAGTAATAATTACAAGAAATTGGATGGCTGGTAAATCCCCAATTGTTATGGATTGGTTGAAGTTGGTTAAGACAATTAACCCCTTCCCTCTTTAGCCACTTTTGACCTTCCTGACCGAGCCTCATTTTTCAAATCTGACATGTGTCACTTTATGTGGTAATAACTCCGGAATGCTTTCACCTATCCAAGCAATTCTGAGATTGTTTTCTCGTGACACATTGGAATTTATGTTACTGGCAAAATTTGCTCGATATGTTCAGTATTTAATTGTGAAAAACACCAAAATTTAGCGAAAAATTGCAAAAATTAGCATTTTTCTCAATTTAAATGTATCTGCTTGTAAGACAGGCAGTTATACCACCCAAAATTGTTGCTAATTAACATCACCCATATGTCTACTTTATGTTGGCATCGTTTTTTGAACATCCTTTTATTTTTCTATGACCTCACAAGGCTTAGAACTTTAGCAGCAATTTCTCACATTTTCAAGAAAATTTCAAAAGGCCATTTTTACAGGGGCCAGTTCAGTTGTGAAGTGGCTTTGAGGGCCTTATATATTAGAAACCCCCAAAAAGTCACCCCATTTTAAAAACTTCACCCCTCAAAGTATTCAAAACAGCATTTAGAAAATGTCTTAACCCTTTGCACATTTCACAGGAATTAAAGCAATGTAGAGGTGAATTTTACAAATGTCATATTTTTTTGCAGAAATAAATTTTTAGTACAATTTTTTTTATAACACAGAAGGTTTTACCAGAGAAATGCAACTCAATATTTGTTGCCCAGTTTCTGCAGTTTTAGGAAATATCCCACATGTAGCCGTAGCGTGCTAATGGACTGAAGCACCGGCCTCCGAAGCAAAGGAGCACCTAGTGGATTTTGGGGCCTTATTTTTGTTAGAATAAATTTTAGGCACCATGTCAGGTTTGAAGGGCTCTTGCGGTGCCAAAACAGTCAAAATCCCCCAAAAGTGACCCCATCTGGGAAACTACACACCTCAAGGAAATTATCTAGGGGTACAGTGAGCATTTTGACCGCACAGCTTTTTTACAGAAATTATTAGAAGTAGGCCGTGAAAATTAAAATCAACATTTCTTCAAAGAAAATGTAGGTTTAGCGATTTTTTTTCTCATTTTCACAAAGACTAAAGGAGAAAAAGCACCGTAAAATTTGTAAAGCAATTTCTCCCGAGTAAAACAATACCCCACATGTGGTAATAACCGGTTGTTTGGAGACACGGCGAGGCTGAGAAGGGAAAGAGCGCTATTTGGCTTTTGGAGCTCAAGTTTAGCAGGAATGGTTTGTGGAGGCCATGTCACATTTACAAAGCCCCTGAGGGGACAAAACAGTGGAAACCCCCCACATGTGACCCCATTTTGGAAACTACGCCCATTGAGGAAATTATCTAGGGGTATAGTGAGCGTTTTGACCCAACAGGTTTTTTGCATAAATTATTGGAAATAGGCCCTGAAAATGACAATCTAAATTTTTTCAAAGAAAATGTAGGTTTAGCTAATTTTTTCTCATTTCCACAAGGACTGAAGGAGAAAAAGCACCATAAAATTTGTAAACCAATCTCTCCCGAGTAAAACAATGCCCCACATGTGGTAATAAACGGTTGTTTGGAGACACGGCAGGGCTGAGAAGGGAAAGAGCGCTATTTGGCTTTTGGAGCTCAAGTTTAGCAGGAATGGTTTGCGGAGGCCAGGTCACATTTACGAAGTCCCTGAGGAGACAAAACAGTGGAAACCCCCCACAAGTGACCCCATTTTGGAGACTACACCCATTGAGGAAATTATCTAGGGGTATAGTGAGCTCTTTGACCCCACAGGTTTTTTGCAGAAATTATTGGAAGTAGGCCCTGAAAATAAAAATCAACATTTTTTCAAAGAAAATGTAGGTTTAGCTTATTTTTACTCATTTCCACAAGGACTGAAGGAGAAAAAGCACCACAAAATTTGTAAAGCAATTTCTCCCGAGTAAAACAATGCTCCACATGTGGTAATAAACGGCTGTTTGGAGACACGGCTTGGCTTAGAAGGGAAAGAGCGCTATTTGGCTTTTGGAGATCACATTGAGCAGGAATGGTTTGCGGCGGCCATGTCACATTTGCAAAGCCCCTGAGGGGAAAAAACAATGAAAACGCCCAAAAAGTGACACCATTTAGGAAACTACACCTCTTGAGGAATTCATCTAGGGGCGTAGTGAGCATTTTGACCCCACAGATGTTTCATAGAATTTATTAGAATTGGGCAGTGAAAATAAAAACAATCCTTTTTCTTCAATAAGACGTAGCTTTAGCGCAAATTTTTTCATTTTCGCAACAAATAAAGGAAAAAAAGAACCCAACATTTGTAAAGCAATTTCTACCGAGTACGGCAATACCCCATATGTGGTCATAAACTGTTGTTTGGGCACATGGCAGGGCTCAGAAGGGAAGGACCGCCATTTGGAGTGCAGATGTTTCTGGATTGGTTTCTGGGCGCCTGTGGGCCCAAAACAGTGGAAACCCCCCAGAAGTGACCCCATTTTGGAAACTACACCCCTCAATGCATTTACTTAGGGGTGTAGTGAGCATGTTAACCCTGCAGGTGTTTTGTTGAAATTAGTGTGAACTCGATGTTGCAGAGTGAAAATGGGATTTTTTCCACAGATATGTGGACAATATGTGGTGCCCAGCTTGTGCCACCATAACGAGACAGCTCTCTAATTATTATGCTGGGTTTCCTGGTTTTAGAAACACCCTACATGTGGCCCTAATCTCTTGCCTGGACAGTCGACCAGGCTCAGGAGTGAAAGGGTACCATGTAAAATTGAGGCCTAATTTGGCGATTTACAAAGTATTGGTTCACAACTGCAGAGGCTCAGATGTGAAATAATAAAAATAAACCCCTGGGAAGTGACCCCATTATGGAAACTGTACCCCTCAAGGCATTTATTAAGGGGTGTAGTGAGCATTTTCACCCCACAGATCTTTTCCATAAATGAATGCGCTGTGGATGGTGCAAATTAAAAATTTATATTTTTCCCTAGATATGCCATTCAGTGGCAAATATGTCGTGCCCAGCTTATGCCACTGGAGACACACACCCCAAAAATTGCTAAAAGGGTTCTCCCGGGTATGACGGTGCCATATATGTGGAAGGAAACTGCTGTTTGGGCACGCTGTAGGGTTCAGATGGGAGGAAATGCCATTTGGCTTTTGGAGTGTGGATTTTGCTTGGTAGTAGTTTTGTTTGGAGTCTTACTGGTGTTTCAGTTTATAATGTAGGGCATATGTAAGCCGGGCGGAGTATATAAGGGGCATAGTCAGGTGGTATAATAATGGGGTAAAAAAAAAACAATAAAATAATCCATAGATGTGTGTTACGCTGTGAAGCAATCCTTTCTGCACAGGCCGGTGTCGCACTGATATATGGCGTCCTTTCTTATCCCCCTTTTGATCCATACTCCGCGCCTTTGTAGTTTGGGGAATTTTGCTGGGAAAGTGTTGTCCTGGTATAATACGGGCACCCTCGCTTCCAGCGGATATGTTTGGGCCCTCCCTTTCCTGGTTCCCTAATTTTAGGTCCTTGAAAAATCGCCTCTTCAAACAGAAGAAATGTTCCCCTCGGGCACAACTGCATATTTTTTTATTTCCTGACTTATTGGAGCCATAACTAATTTTATTTTTCATAGACGTAGTGGTATGAGGGCTGGTTTGTTGCGGGACGAGCTGTAGCGATTATTGGTACCATTTTGGGGTACATGCGACTTTTTGATAACCTTTTATTCTATTTTTTGGGATGCCAGGTAAACAAAAAAACGCAATTCTGGCACAGCTTTTTTCGTTTTTTTTTTATACAGCGTTCACCATGCGTTATAAACTACATGTTACCTTTATTCTGCGGGTCAGTACGATTCCGGCGATACCTCATTTATAGAACTTTTTCATGTTTTACAACTTTTTGCACAATAAAATTACTTTTGTAAAAAGAATGTATTTTTTCTGTCGCCAAGTTGTGAGAGCCATAACTTTTTAATTTTTTTGTCGACGGAGGTGTATGAGGGCTTGTTTTTTGCGGGACGAGCTATAGTTTTTATAGGTACCATTTTTGGATACGTGCGACTTTTTGATCACTTTTTATTCTAATATTTGTAGGGCAAAGTGACCAAAAAACAGAAACTCTGGTAACGTTTTTTACGGGTTTTTTTACGCTGTTCACCGCGTGCAATAAATAATATAATATTTTGATACCTCAGGTCGTTACGGTCGTGGCGATACCAAATACATATGGTTTATTATTATTTTTCAATAATAAAGTACTTGATAAGAGTAAAAGGGGGATTGTGTTTTATTTGATTACTTGAAACTTTTACTGTTTTCAAACTTTTATTTTGTGCACTTTTTTTTACACTTTTTTATACTTTTTTTACACTTTTTCTCAAGTCCCACTAGGGGACTTGAAGTTCCAACGGTCAGATTATTTTTTTTCTAATACATTGCACTACCTATGTAGTGCAATGTATTAGATCTGTCAGTCATTCACTGACAGCAAGCCGATTAGGCTTCGCCTCCCGGCGGGGCCTAAATCGGCTTCCGTAATGGCAGAGCAGGAGACCATTGTGTCTCCTGTTGCCATAACAGCAGTCGCCAGTCCTGATTGCCTGTCAGGGCTGGCGATCTGCTAGTAACCGCTACGATGCAGCAATCGCTTTCGATTGCTGCATCGAAGGGGTTAATGGCAGGGATCGCAGCTAGCTCCGGTTCCTGCCGTTACAGGTGGATGTCAGCTGTACAGTACAGCTGACTTCCACCGCTGATGACGCCGGATCAGCTCCTGACCCGGCGCCATCTTGCCGGCAGCTACGGAAGCCGATCAGGCTCCGCCGCCGGGCGGATCTTGACCGGCTTCGGTGCTAGGCAGACCGGGAGGCCAGTATTAGGCCTCCGGTTGCCATTGCAGCCACCGGAACCCCGGCAATTTCATTACTGGGGTTCCGATGAGCTGCAAACACCTTAAGTGCAGCGATCGCGTTTGAGCGCTGCACTTAAGGGGTTAATGGCGGGGATCGAAGCTAATTTCGGTCCCCGCCGTTACAGCCGGATGTCAGCTGTAAGATACAGCTGAGATCCGGTGATGATGGGACCGGCTCAGCTTCTGAGCCGGTCCCAAACATTTGGCGTACATGTACGGCAAGATGCGGGAAGTCAGTACTTTCCATGACGTACATGTACGGCAAATGTCGGGAAGGGGTTAAAGAATATGAGAAAATAAGAGCAGACAAGAAAAATTCTATAACAAAGTGGGAGGAAATATTGGGGATATGGAGTTGATTGGTGTTCTATAGGAAGGTATAATTATTATTTTATCATAAAAAGGTAATAATTTTATGGTACTTAATGATCTTTGGGGTGGGAGGGGGATGGGATTGGGGAGATATATGTTGTCTGATGTCAATTGTGCAGATAAATTGTTGAGCATTATGATATTTATAATCACTGGATATTGAAATGTTGTAATGTTTTTATTACTGAAATTCAATAAAGATATGTGAAAAAAAAAAGCATTTGATGTGTGTTAGAATGTAAGGTAAGTGTGAGGTCATCAGTGATGTCATAATTCACCTTCTCTATAAAAGCTGCAGATCAGTCACATTCCGTTGAGCCGCTATAGACCAATAGTTTCTTGCTTTTTGGTACGTCGCTCTCACTTGACTTTTTCTTGAGTCCTGTGACTTCTAGAAATCTTGCTTTATCCAGAAGCTTCAGATCCACGATTCAGAGGTAAGAGGAGAACATGTAGAATGTTTCTTGTGAAGTATTGCAGCGAGTTCCATGCGCTGCCACTGTAAGAATGTTTCTCTTTCACCCTCTTACTGGGTTAGATTCTAAGGTCAGGCGCAGTAAATGAAATACAAGATTGAGTGTATGAAAATGTATATTGTATAAAGAGTGAAATGACTGTTAGTTATTCTGAGACTTCTATGGAGATTTGTACATAGCGACAGCCATAAACAAGGACCTTTACAGAGACACTTTTTCCTTATCATCAATAATTACATGACAGGTTATAGTTTTACCATCCATGGTCTCCCCACACTCCAGGAAGTCTCCTTTCCAGTATGTCCCTCCTCAAGTGGCCCCCAAGTGGCTGCCCTCATGTCATGCTTGGGTCTTTTATGCCCCCTTGTCTGCCCCTCTTAGAGACAAATAGTGTGACCTTCCTGATAAAAAGAACTTCCCCCCTCATGTAACATGCGGATATAGAATACTGGTGCCACTTATCAACCACCTTTAGCATTTATGACATCCTGAGTTTGTCCATGGGTAAGACTGTGTTCACACTACTGGTTAGCACCTGTAAGAGATACCTGTGAACGTCGGGGTCATTTATTGTGAGAATCAGGGTAAACAATAGGAACAGGGAAATGGGAGGAAACCTCCAGCTCACCGATCTGACACTCCTGTGTTGGTAATCGCCCGGGTCAGCAGCGACGGCACACGGCAGCAATAGTAGAAAAAAACAGAAAGGATCCAGCGATAGTGATGTCAAAAATAGGAAAAACTGAGTTTCCACTTTATTGAATGCAAGCTGTTAAAGCTTGAAATAGAACATCAGGAGGAAAAAACAAAGTGGTGATGCGGCAATTGAGTAGCCTACGTGTTTCAAGCACTAGGCTGTGCTCTTAGTCATGGCTCTGTGGGACACATTTTTTATTAAACAATAGGAATCTTGCAAACTGATGAGACGCATTTCATTAAGAAACGCAACTATACCCATCTTTGATTTACCCAAATAAAATACCCTATATAATATTACATATAACCTTATATGTGGCTTTCATTTTCTGAAACCTTTAAATTCTTACACCACCAGAGGGCGCAGTGTAGAGGAGTGCCGCTGTCTCTTCTGGCTGCACTGTCCTGCCTCTGTCTTGGGAGGGCGCTCTTCATGCAGTTATCACACGTTTATTGGGGAGGGGGCTGATAATTGAGGACAGAGAAGTCTAGAATCTATTTTCTTTTTGGAAGATGATTTAGAAACAAGTAACCACACGATGATTTCTCGCCTCAGCAGATTTGTGGATATGAAGATCATGAATAGAAAACATCAGACATTCTGTGTGGACACAAATCAAGAGCTCAGAAATGCTTTGGACACCTGGAATTTGGTGGAAGAAGACGTCTTAGGAGCCTGTGTCCCTTATTTCATCCAGGAGAAGGCGGCTGAAGATCTCTTCACTTATACGGATGTGTTTCAGAAAGCCATTCTGAGTAACCTGTTACCATCTGAATACAACGCCGCCATGTGCCGCTTCTTCATCAGAGTCATTCAGTACAGAAGAGACGCGGCACACTACCTGAAGGAATATATAATCAATGTGCTATGTGAGCACTTGAAGGTGGAGTACATGAAGGGACAATACTATTCCTACGCCATGACTAAGAAGGTTATTGTCTGGCTGAGCATCCTCCATCTTGAAGCGGTGGTCGGGGAACTGAGATACAACATCGTTTATGAGGATTTCAATGCTGCCATTGTCGACACTTTGACAGAAGTGACATCTCTGTGTGCTCCAGTCATCATGCCACACATCTTGGACATGCTGCCAGTGCTGAGCCGAGTGGTCAAAGACGCTCCTGACCAACTATCTAAGGAGACGTTGTGCTATGCTATAAGACGTTTATGCGGCAGCATCCAAGAATATATTGTGAAGGGTGGCAGCTGCAAAGTGCAACTTATGAAGGCCATAAGCAACATAGTTACATAGTTACATAGTTACATAGTTAGTACGGCTGAAAAAAGACACATGTCCATCAAGTTCAACCAAGGGAAGGGAAAAGGGAAGGAAAAATTTCTACACATAGGAGCTAATATTTTTTTGTTCTAGGAAATTATCTAACCCTTTTTTAAAGCCATCTACTGTCCCTGCTGTGAAGTATTGCAGCGAGTTCCATGTGCTGCCACTGTAAGAATGTTTCTCTTTCACCCTCTTACTGGGTTAGATTCTAAGGTCAGGCGCAGTAAATGACATACAAGATTGAGTGTATGAAAATGTATATTGTATAAAGAGTGAAATGACTGTTAGTTATTCTGAGACTTCTATGGAGATTTGTACATAGCGACAGCCATAAACAAGGACCTTTACAGAGACACTTCTTCCTTATCATCAATAATTACATGACACGTTATAGTTTTACCATCCATGGTCTCCCCACACTCCAGGAAGTCTCCTTTCCAGTATGTCCCTCCTCAAGTGGCCCCCAAGTGGCTGCCCTCATGTCATGCTTGGGTCTTTTATGCCCCCTTGTCTGCCCCTCTTAGAGACAAATAGTGTGACCTTCCTGATAAAAAGAACTTCCCCCCTCATGTAACATGCGGATATAGAATACTGGTGCCACTTATCAACCACCTTTAGCCAACATTTCCACCTGGTTGCCTGATGTCCATGCTGAGCTTCAAGACTCCACCAAAGTTGCCCTGGAATTCTTTACTGTACCCGAATCATCGGAGAACCAGCCGACCGAGCCAGTCAATGACGAGTTACAGACCCTTCCTCACGCCGAGCTCCTAGAAAAGTACAGGGAGCAAGTTGCGGCGGAGAATAAGGAACTGGAAGATACAGAGAAGCAGCGTATTGGGATGAACATGCTTGTGACATCTCTGGTATCTGGCAGGAAAATAACAAAAGATTTCCTTCAGTTTCTGCTCAATGCCCTGAAGAATGCGGACCCAAAGGCCAAAATGACAGCAGCTATGTTCTTCAATGAGGCTTTGAAGCAACCAAGACTTATAAAGCAGAAATACCAAGAGTGTGCAATCCAACATCTGCTGAAGATCATAGAAGAGGACGATAACATCTTGTGCAGCATCGCCATGGAGGCACTGGGGAATGCCACCACCGGAGCTACAAGACTGGTGGAGAGCTACAAGAATAAGATCATTGCCCACATGGAGTTTAGACTATCAAAAACCAGCAGCATCAAGATCATCATGGCGGCACTGAGGGCGCTGTCCTCCATTATCAGACGCCTGAAGCTTTCTGTCCTCAGTAGACAATTCATTAAAATATCCCGGGAGCATATGGACTATCCGGATGGAGAAGTCCAGATTGCGGCCATAAACCTGTTAAGAGATCTGACAGAGAGCTGCCGCCTTCCACTATTTGGATATTTTACAGACAAAGTCAGGAGCTGTATACCAACTTTACTCCTGAAATTACATAGTGACAACCAGGAGATATTAGCAGCCAGTACTTCATCTCTGCAGAGCTGCCTCTCCTACATCAAAGGAGCCAACATTCGGGGATTTTTCCGGACGGAAATCTCTCCAAACATCAATGACCTGAAATCCATCTACAGCTGTCTGGCTCATAACCACCCAAAATTGATGAAGACCGTGCTCCTCCAGATCCCAAGCTATCTGGTCAACTCAGAGTACAAGGAGGCCGTAGTCAGACATGTTGAATTTCTTAAAGATGCCATCAACCATGATGTCATGTAAGACTTGGACTTATATAGTCTCAGCCTAGCTCTGGCCACACTGCACTGCGAAGGCTTCTCATGTAATATCAGAAAAGCCAATGAAAGAGCCATCTCCATTCGGGCCACCAAGTGGTTTTACATCGGCAGTGCCAACAAATAAAATGCATTTATCAGGGATGAACCGCTGAGGACAGAGACATCAAGGTTGTAGATCACTTCCCCATGTACTATCCAATGGTTGTGAACATCAATATCAGCTGTCAAGACCTGAACATGAATATTAACATCTAGGGGGCAGAGCTAGCAGTCTGACTTGCGAACGAGCCTCAGGCCTACATCGAGGAGTGTGAACAAGGCGCGGACTCACCGGCCGGTGGAGTCCAGCGATGCCAGTTATCCATCAACATTAGATGACGGAGACCAAGGACTTAGCTGGCGAGACAGACTATACAGTCAGTGTATGGGCAGCATGGTGGTGCAGTTTGGGGAATATGCCCGTCATCAGATCATAGAGACGGTGTATAATGACAACTCCACATATAATATACAGATGTAATGACACGGCAAAAAATAAAAGTCTACTCTGTTTTATATTGAAATGAATGGGTGTGCAGCCTGCAAGTGACTGAAGCTAATAAAAAGTATAGAGCACTCATTGTTTTTTATTGTAGACTAGATACTTGAATTTTTTACACTGAGATTCATATCCTAAAAGGTTTTTAAGCGGGTCACAAATGGTACAAAAGGTACACCTTAATATCATTTATCTTTATATTGGGGAATGTCAGGTCTAATAATTCCACTGGCCATCTAAGTATGAACAACAATGAAGAATAATGATGCTGGGATCCTGTTACTGCCGGGTGATGCCTAATAGGCCAGAATTCATGACGGAACTGACTATAATACAACTGAAATGACTTGATAATAGTTCTGTTTCTGAACAGAAGTGAGAAGTCAATGCTTGAATGAAAATGATTGAAAACAAGAAATTAATTTCCTTTCTAATGAGAAGATTCCTAATGCCGTAGTTCACACACTTCAGTACATTGTAGTGACATGTATAACTAATTTGTGAAAAAAAGTGTATAACGATTGTTATGCTTTAAATTGATTTGCTATGAAACTGCCCGTATGTTCTAATATCCTTTGGTAGGTTTGGTTTTAAAGAAAGTGAAGTCCTAGGCAGTTTGACATTTTTAGGCTGTTTAAATAATACCGCCATATACTGGCAAGATAATACTGCCATATACAACTCACACAATACCACCATATAGTGGTCGAATAATAAGCAATATCCAAATAATAGCCCCTAAAGAGCCCACATAATACTGCCATATAGTTCCCAGACAATACTTCAAGTCAATTTCCATATAATACCACTAAAGAGCGCTTAAAGGGGTATTCCCAACTTAGACATTTATGGAGTATCGACAGAAAATGCCAAAAACTGGCTAATAGATGCGGGTCCCAGCTCTGGGACTCGCACCTATATCAAGAATGGGGGTCACCGGTCCAGCTCTGGGACTCGCACCTGTATCAAGAATGGGGGTCACTGGACCCTGTTTCACCCGGTGGGGCTGCCGCTGGCTGCAGATTCCAGGCTGGAACTAGTGAACAGGGGGCCGTTGCCCCCTGTCTGCTAGTTTCCGTCTGGAATTTGTGGCCAGTGGGAGCCTCACCAGTTGGGAATAACTCTTTAGACGGCCATTGAAGCCTATGGGTCAGTTTTTGACGGATCCGTTGCCAAGCAACGGCAGGGTGTGCAAAAGTTCCCAGCATTCAAGAGACAAGATGGATGTGGAGAAATTGATCAGCCTGGTGCATGACCACCCATAACTATGAGCAGGGGTGAACCTAGCCCCTCTGCTGCCTGAGGCGAACTATAAAAAGACGCCCCCCCATTTATCAGAGTTTTCTCATTACTAGCTTTACACAACAAACACGCAGCATTAAAAAAAAAATTTAAATAGGAAAACATTTGTTGTTTATTTGCTAAAGTGCTATTTGAGGTATATAAAATATTTAAAGAATTCTACTTACTGTGTTACTTTAGTATCATTGATCAACAACGCAGCAAAAGGAGGTGCAGGGGTTTCTATTGTGGCAAATTTAAGTTTTTTTAAATTTTATACTGCTAACTTTTTTTTGGTAGGTTCCGCTGGACCGTTTGGACTACGTCATAGATTCATTGGACTACTTCAATGGTCTACTTTTAAAATAAATAAAAAAATTGTGAAAGAGGGTTGCATGGGGGAGTTTTCATTTCAATAAAAAAAAATTCTTATGGCTGTTTTTTTTAATACTTTATTATGGCCTTAGTAATGGCTGCTGTCTGATTGACAGCATTCAATTACTAAGGCTGGGGCTTAGCATTAGCGAGTAACAAGGCTATCACTAACCCCTATTATTACCCCGGTTCCCACTGCCGCCAGGGATACCGGAAGGAGTCGAGTACGATTCAGTGCCTGACCATCTGGTTAGGCTGCAGGCTGGTATTATGAGGCTGGGAAGGGACAAAAAATGTGGCCCTTCCCACCCTGGTGATGCTAGGCTGCAGCTGCTTTATTGTATCTGCCCATCATTGGTCCTTAAGAAGTGTTTTAATGACATACTAAAATCAATATTATATAAAAAAAAAAAAATTTGTGACACCTTCCCTTTAAAGGGGTTTTCCACGTTCTGACAACTGATGACCTATCCACTGGATAGGTCTTCAGTATATGATCGGTGCGTGTCCGACACCTGGACCCCGCACCGATCCGCCACTCCAGCTGCCTCCGGGCACCGGACAACACTGCCGGAAGCAGATGGCTCCGGTCAAAGAATAGAGGCCGAGCTGCAGTTCTGCCGAACGGCCGCTATGCAGTGGTCGGAGCCATCTGCTTCCGGCAGTGTTGTCCAGTGCCCGGAGGCAGCGGGACTGGCAGATCGGTGCAGGGTCTGGTGTAGTAACGATTGTTTTCCCCATACATTACCGATGATTGATCCTTGTGACACGCTGTATCGTCGATTGGTGCTGGTTTTCATGGTCAGTATCGGGACGTCTAAAAGGACCTTTATTTCCTCAGACACCACCATAACTAGGCATTGGAACCAACCCTTCCACCTTAGCGGGTAAAGATTAACCTTCTAAAAGGTTCACTATGTACACATAAGGGCTAACGGTGAAAACACAGAGGTGCTCACCATATATCCAGCGTATAACTGTGTCCTCCAAATCTTACGGAGCAGGAGTTGTTCTAGATTTCTGTTTATATCCTAGACACGTTCATACCATTTTAGACAATGAATCGACATATCGCAAACTTGTGGCGAAACCAAGCACCACATGTAAGGAATCTTTAAAAAATCTGCTGGAAGAAGGAATTTGATTAGGAGTATTAGCCAAGAAACAGGCAGAATACTTACTGATAGAATTCCCTATTGTTCCCATAAACCCTTGGGATGCCAAAAATCCATAACTTTGCATGGTCTTGAAACTTGGGTTATCTGTGACGTAGTTGGCTAGTACCCTTGCAAACAGGCCTGCCATCAGGGTAGTACCGCTGGTACTGCTGTCAGGGGTCTGGCCACAAAAGTAATTTAAAGTGGGCAGCCACCACTCATCAAGGTTATGATCAGCAGTAATTGGTTTGTAGAAAGGAATGGGACCCATGCAGGGGCCAGAAGCAACAGCCAGCTCTGCAACTTGGTGAGTGACTCTGTTTTAAAGCAGTAGATTCAGTTTAATTATTTTTTTATGTTGCCCCTTCTCTCCCACCTTCCCACCGGTCTCTCTACCCTTCCCACCGGCCTCTCTCCCCTTCCCACCGGTCTCTCTCCCCTTCCCCTCCCCAGACCCCAGTCAAGCGTCATATCCACTCTGGCCCAACTCCCGCCTCGGCCACCTCCCGTTCTCTTAGCCTACTCCTCCGCCCGCTCACAGAGTCCCTGGCACTTTGCGTCCTGCTCCCATCCCACGACTTTCCGTTGCCACCTCTCCAAATCCCCTAATAATGGGGGACCCAGATGTATTTCCTCAAATGGAATTTCACTGACTGTATGAAGCCCAGACATTTCTGATGGCGGGCCTGCCTGCATAACACATATTCCGGCAATCAAGGCAATGGAATTCCATTTGCGGAAATACACCAGGTATTCCAAATGTCTACAAGAATTTATTTTAATGTCAGTGGAGTATCTGCGCTCACATAATTACTTCTGCCTTGATAGTTTTATTTTATTGCAGACAGAAGACGCCCTGATGGGGTCAAAATTCTCCCTCTCCATTGACAATTTGTTTATGACCTGGTGGGAGAAGAACATTTTTTCAGCCAATAATCCCTTTTACGAGTGGATTGTGTGGGATGGACGCTACATCGACGATCTTTTTTTTTGTTTAGGGGTCATTATGTGGTGTCTGTACCACCATTTATGGAATACAATAAAACCAATACATTTAATTTAGAATTTTACAGGCTCGGCATCCATGGATTCTGTTACCTTCTTCGAGATTATGTTACAGGGGAATTGTAATACAGAACAGGAAACATTTTGTGAACCCTCTTCGGGCACTACCATCCTTAATGCTAGGAGCTGTCACCCAGCTCACACCATCTAGGCAATACCTACAGGGGACCTTATAAGAACTAGGGTAGCCTGCTCAAATGACAAGACATTTCACAACCAATGTATAAATATTGACCGTGGATTACATCTTACAGGATATTAACAATGGATGTTAAGAAGGGCATCAAAACAAAGGACACAAGAATCCATCTTGTTTAATAATACTGAACCACGAGAGATCAATTACCGGTTTCTTCAACGGCATAGAGCCAAAAGTTTGGAGAAATATAAAAAAAATATTCAGAAAAAACGAACCCATGTTAAATCCGGATCCAGTCCTGACACAAATTGTGGGTAAAGGCAGCCCTTGGGTCACCTAGAGGATGAGATCTCTTAGTTACATGTTGTCACAAGTCTTTTCTACAGTGTCGCTAACAACAAAACTTGACTTTCCCCCAAAAAGTTTTTTCTTTTTTAAAAAGTACTTACGATATTGATGCGTTTATAAAAATTGTACTAAGCATCATGTCATTTATGCCATTAAATGCAAACAATGTGATCGCGTGTATGTACGGATGTAGCCATCTTTATCTTGACTCGGATAACTTGCAGCAGCGTGATATCACACAACAAAAGTCATTAAAAAGTCAAAACACTGCCACTGTGTATTTAAAGAGGCTCTGTCACCACATTATAAGTGCCCTATCTTCTACATGATGTGATCGGCGCTGTAATGTAGAGAACAGTGGTCCTAGTAATAAAGAGGCTCTGTCACCACATTATAAGTGGCCTATCTTGTACATGATGTGATCGGCGCTGTAATGTAGATAACAGTGGTCCTAGTAATAAAGCGGCTCTGTCACCTCATTATAAGTGCCCTATATTGTACATGATGTGATCGGCGCTGTAATGTAGATAACAGTGGTCCTAGTAATAAAGAGGCTCTGTCACCACATTATAAGTGCCCTATCTTCTACATAATGTGATCGGCGCTGTAATGTAGATAACAGTGGTCCTAGTAATAAAGAGGCTCTGTCACCACATTATAAGTGGCCTATCTTGTACATGATGTGATCGGCGCTGTAATGTAGATAACAGTGGTCCTAGTAATAAAGAGGCTCTGTCACCACATTATATCTTGTACATGATGTGATCGGCGCTGTAATGTAGATAACAGTGGTCCTAGTAATAAAGAGGCTCTGTCACCACATTATAAGTGCCCTGTCTTCTACATAATGTGATCGGCGCTGTAATGTGGATTACATCAGTGTTTTTTAATTAGAAAAATGATCCTTTTTGACGGAGTTATGACCTATTTTAGCTTTATGCTAATGAGTTTCTTAATGGACAACTGGGCGTGTTTTACTATATGGCCAAGTAGGGCGTTGTAAAGAGGAGTGTATGACGTTGACTAATCAGCGACCAATCAGTGTCATACACTTCTTTCCATTCATTTACACGGCAGATAGCGATATACTGTATCTATATCGCTATTTGCAGTCACATAAACACACTATAACGCTACTCATGTGTCATGACAATGAATATACATTACCTCCAGCCAGGTCGTGACGTGTATTCATTCTCCTGACCACTTCTGTAGCGTCTCTGTGATTTATAGCATAGCAGGTGTAGTCTCGCGAGATTACGCTGTAAACTGTCATTCACAGCGAGATCTCGCTGTGCTGTGCTGTAAATCACAGAGACGTGCAGAGAAGTGGTCAGGAGAATGAATACACGTCACGTCCTGGTTGGAGGTAATGTATATTCATGGTCATGACACATGAGTAGCGTTATAGTGTGTTTATGTGACTGCACATAGCGATATAGATATATCGCTATCTGCAGAGTAAATGAATGGGGAGAAGTGTATGACACTGATTTGTCACTGATTGGTCAGCGTCATACACTCCTCTGTACAACGCCCACTTGGTCATATAGTAAAACACGCCCAGTTGTCCATTGAGAAAGTCATTAGCATAAAGCTAAAATAGGTCATAACTCCGTCATAAATGATCGTTGTTCTAAATAAAAACACTGCTATAATCTACATTACAGCGCCGATCACATCATGTACAAGATAGGTCACTTATAATGTGGTGACAGAGCCTCTTTATTACTAGGACCACTGTTATCTACATTACAGCGCCGATCACATCATGTACAAGATAGGCCACTTATAATGTGGTGACAGAGCCTCTTTATTACTAGGACCACTGTAATCCACATTACAGTGCCGATCACATCATGTACAAGATAGGGCACTTATAATGTGGTGACAGAGCCTCTTTATTACTAGGACCACTGCTATCTACATTACAGCGCCAATCACATCATGTAGAAGATAGGCCACTTATAATGTGGTGACAGAGCCTCTTTATTACTAGGACCACTGTAATCCACATTACAGTGCCGATCACATCATGTACAAGATAGGGCACTTATAATGTGGTGACAGAGCCTCTTTATTACTAGGACCACTGTTATCTACATTACAGCGCCGATCACATCATGTACAATATAGGCCGCTTATAATGTGGTGACAGAGCCTGTTTAAGGCGTTGAAAGTCAAGATAAAGCCGGCTACATCTGTAGTGCGCACGATTAGAAAGTTCAAAACGCGCATTGTAGAACACATTTCAGATACAAAAACAAAAATCCACTAATGCCTCCCGGTGCAGAAAAACACTTCTTAGAAGCACATAATGGTAATTTTTAAAGCTTATGGGGAAATGTATTAACCTTTCTACGCCAGTTTTCTAAAAGGGGGCTTCCCAAAAGAGGGCGGGGTGACAGCACCCCAACAAATTTATAATAATTTACACCTGGCGTAAACTATAGTGGAAATCTAGGCCTGCTAATAATTGTCAAAAATGTCACTATGTGGAGCGTAGCAAGGTAGAGGCCCATGCCAGGCTCCTCTCCGTCCCCTCTATCGGGCAATTAAATAAAAAATGAATGCTCACCTCACCACTCCTCTTCTGGTCCCCTCATGTTCTCTCCGCAGCCTGCGGCTCATACAATGCACTGATGACGTTGAGTGCTGTGTCACATATAAAGGACCTGACGCTGCTCGGTGTCAGTGCATTGTATGGGCAGCAGGGAGCCTTAGGGGATCAAGGGGGAAGAAGAGAAGCAGAGAAAAGATTATACTTATTTTTTATTTTACATTATGTCCGATGGGTAGGGGGAATGGATGGAGCATTGCCGCGGTCGCTGCATAACGATTGTGGCGCACGAACGGCCGAAAGATGTGACACATTTAATAACTGTATTTCATCTTACTCCAACTTTCTTTATATTAAGGCTGGCATATGAAATGCCATCTTAATAAATTCCCCCCAATGTTTTTATGGCCTTGAACAAGTGAAGAAACCAAAGACGGGTGGAGATTGGAGAAGACACTTCCTGAATAGGGAGGCGTTCTGCGATCTGCAGCTTCATACAAGATTCCCGAAGGCTCTTAATTGGAGGAATGATCTGTTATATGTTTACTTAAGTGGAATAACACGTAATACACAATGTATATATCAACGACATAGCATAACAGTCATTTTCCTCTCATAATATGCAGTTTGATGACTTTAAGATGGCGATTTGTTTTTAAAATATTGCATATTTAAATATGGTGCTAAACTCCTGTTAAATAAAGATTCAGATTCTCCCCTACTTGAGTAGCTGCGCACCACCTGCACGAACTTGAGAATTTGCCTCTCTGGTCATGTGATCACAGGTCCTGCACACATAACACAACAGCACTACACAAACTATTTATGCAGTTTGTGCACTAGATGGCAGCAAAGCACTGAAATTATATACACATACATGTTTATATAGGCGGCATACATGTTTACATAGGCGGCATACATGTTTACACAGGCGGCATACATGTTTACATAGGCGGCATACATGTTTACACAGGCGCCATACATGTTTACATAGGCGGCATACATGTTTACATAGGCAGCATACATGTTTACATAGGCGGCATACATGTTTACATAGGCGGCATACATGTTTACATAGGCGGCATACATATTTACATAGGCGGCATACATGTTTACATAGGCGGCATACATGTTTACATAGACGGCATACATGTTTACATAGGCGGCATACATGTTTACATAGGCGGCATACATGTTTACATAGGCGGCATACATATTTACATAGGCGGCATACATGTTTACATAGGCGGCATACATGTTTACATAGGCGGCATACATGTTTACATAGGCGGCATACGTGTTTACATAGGCGGCATACATATTTACATAGGCGGCATACATGTTTACATAGGCGGCATACATGTTTACATAGGCGGCATACATGTTTACATAGGCGGCATACATGTTTACATAGGCGGCATACATGTTTGCATAGGCGGCATACATGTTTACATAGGCGGCATACATGTTTACATAGGCGCCATACATGTTTACACAGGCGGCATACATGTTTACATAGGCGCCATACATGTTTACATAGGCGACGCGCTTGGTGCTAAACTTGTAAATAAAAACACAACAATCAAAAGTATCATCAACTATAAATGTATAATCCATGCCCACTTGCGGCGGCTGCTACGCATATCCTCACCATTAGGCCTGATTTACACGAGCGTGTGCGTTTTGCGCGTGCAAAAAACGCTGCGTTTTGCGCGCGCAAAATGCACTTGACAGCTCCGTATGTCATCCGTGTATGATGCGCGGCTGTGTGATTTTCGCGCAGCCGCCATCATAGAGATGAGGCTAGTCGACGCCCGTCACTGTCCAAGGTGCTGAAAGAGCTAACTGATCGGCAGTAACTCTTTCAGCACCCTCGACAGTGAGTTCCGATCACAATATAGACCAACCTGTGAATCTAAAAAAGACGTTCATGCTTACCATGAACTTCCTGCTTCCTCCAGTCCGGTCTCCCGGCCGTTGCCTTGGTGATGCGTCCCTCTCTTGTCATCCGGCCCCACCTCCCAGGGTGACGCGGCAGTCCATGAGACCGCTGCAGCCTGTGATTGGCTGTCACTTGGACTGAATTGTCATCCCGGGAGGTCGGACTGAAGGAAGAAGCCGGGAGTTATCGGTAAGTCAGAACCTCTTGTTTTTTTTACACGTATATGTATATTGTGATCGTAAGTCACTATCCATGGTGCTGAACCAGTTTAACTCTTTCAGCATCGTGGACAGTGACTGTCCCCTGCCGTCGCGTACCCGAACATTTTTTGCCGGGTTCGGTCAAAACGAGTTCGGCCGAACCCGCTGAAGTTCGGTGCGCTCATCTCTAATTTGACACTCCGTTTGGATGTTTGTAAACAGAAAAGCACGTGGTGCTTTTATGTTTATATTCATCCTTTTGACAGCTCTTGCGCGAATCACGCAGTTCGCACGGAAGTGCTTCCGTGCGGCATGCGTGGTTTTCACGCACCCATTGACTTCAATGGGTGCGTGATGCGCGAAAAACGCACGATTATAGAACATGTCGTAAGTTTTACGCAACGCACTTGCGCTGCGCAAAATTCACGCATCGTCTACACTGCCCCATAGACTAATATAGGTGTGTACGAAACGCGTGAAAAGCACGCGCGTATATTACGCTCGTATAAATGAGGCCTAATGGTCGGACAGTCTGAAGGTGACAGTGGAGAGGATTATTTTCACACACTTCTACACTGGTTTGGACTGGTTCACTGGATTCCCAGTTTGATCGGCTGCTTGTCTCATTTGAATTAAGAACCTCCTGAGCTCAGGACAAGGGGCAAATAACAGAAATAGTCCCAGAAAAAGTCTCTCTCCACCTGCAGCAAAATGGACAAAGTGGTTCCTCCCATTCCTCACACTGGCCCCAGATGAAACTGCTATGGCGAAACTCCAGTTGGCGACATGTTGTCAGCAATCCTGTATTTAATAGAAGTGCATGTTCTGCACTGTGTGACCGAGGCCTAAATCTTTTCATGCATATTTTGAGCTTTTCTCAGATTTTTCAGGGACAGATTATACGATATGTACCAACGTGGTGTTTCCTTCGAGGATTCTTACAACATATAAAAAACACAGGGGTATATGACCTGGACATCCACAGACCCTTCCCCCCTGCCCTTGACTATTGGTTACAACTTGTCAATAAATATGTCCTCCTGTATAACATTTTATATATGAGTAGGAAATGTCCCTACAAATTAGAAAAGATTTGGTCCCGATGGGTTAAGCTGAAAGAAACGGCTATGTAACATGTAGCTCAAATGTGAAGGAAATCATTATCTATCCTTACAACTAAGGCTTCGTTCACATCGGCGTTGGGACTCCGTTTATGGGTTCCGTCGGACCTTTCTGTCAGGGAAACCCATGAACGGACTCCAAACTGAAACCATAGGTTTCCGTTTGCATCACCATTGATTTTAATGGTGACGGATTCGGTGCAAATGGTTTCCGTTTATCACCGTTGTGTAAGTATTCTGTTATTTTGACGGAATAAATACTGTAGTCAACTGTGCTATTTATTCTGTCAAAACGATGGAACCCTCACACAACGGTGATAAATGGAAACGCCATTCATGTGTTTCTCTGACGGAAAGGTTCGACGGAACCCATGAACAGAACCCATGAACGGAGTCCTGACACAGATGTGAACGAAGCCTTAGATGAGGAAATGGACGCCTCTGTGTGACTGGTTGGGTTTGTTGGTTCAATACAATTGAATGTGTTATTATTTGCTTTTCATGTTTTGTAGTTTTTTGTCCGTTTGTTTTTTTGCAAAATTATAAATTAAGCCTTTGAAAAATGAAAAAAAAAAAAAATGGCAGAAAAATAGTTACCAATTTTCAGATTACTATTCAGATCACTAAAATTCTAATGCCAATTTAATAAAATGTGGTGAAAATCCACATGTGAACAGACTCTAATTGAAGCTGAAGGATCTCCGGCTCGTCTTGGTGGCCGTACATCTTATTTTTCCTTTTTGTACACAATCCCCCCCAGTACTATATTGTAAAGCTTAGACGCTGTTTTCTTATTTTCTCCTGTATGTAGTCTGTTGTATTAGGCAATTGTGTCTTTTTTATATGGTTCCCATTAGTGGAATGAAGGGAAAACGTTTCCATAAGGGAGAGATGTGGGAAGGTTTTTCCTGCTTTCCTCTGATGGGATCAGATACTAGAGCGATCACACTGACCTGACAATACAAGCACGTGATACAGCCTGGAAGGGAGAACATCAGTATATTGTAAAGGTTTTTGTTTTTTTTAATGTTTTGTGGCCATATAAACCCATTTAAATGTTCCTGGAAAATTCCTTGAAATATGTAGTAAATTTAATTTAGTGTTAAGTACACCGTATTATTAGGGCGCTATACTACAGCAGTATTGTATTGTATGGTGCTAATATTGTCTGACACTTAGGCTGGGTTCACACGTGGCGGAATTTCACTTGAATTCCGCTGCAGACACTCCGCAGCGTTAATCCGCAGCGGAGTCGTTTCTGCATTGACTTCCACTTCTATTTAGAAGTGTTCGTTTAGACGATGCGTAACATTCCGCTGCGGAGCATAGGCTGCGGAGCGGAATTTGGTGTCCGCAGCATGCTCTGTCTGTTGCGGAGCAGTGGCGGACTCATGGCGGAATTTCTCCATTGACTTCAATGGAGATTCTAAGTTCCGCAATGAAGTCTGCAGCTGTCATGCACATGTTATGTGTGCTGCGGATGCGTCTTGCTTTTTTGCCATGACATTTCTTCATTCTGGCTGGACCTATGTATTTCGAGGTCTACAGCCAGACTGAGGAAGTCAATGGGGCTCCCGTAATGACGGGAGCGTTGCTAGGAGACGTCAGTAAATAGTCACTGTCCAGGGTGCTGAAAGAGTTAAGCGATCGGCAGTAACTGTTTCTGCACCCTGGACAGTGACTACCGATCCCAATATACAGCAACCTGTAAAAAAATATAAGTTCATACTTACCGAGAACTCCCTGCTTCTGTCTCCAGTCCGGCCTCCCAGGATGACGTTTCAGTCTAAGTGACGGCTGCAGCCAATCACAGGCCAAGCACAGGCTGCAGCGGTCACATGGACTGCCGCGTCATCCAGGGAGGTCGGGCTGGATGCCGAAAGAGGGACGCGTCACCAAGACAACGGCCGGTAAGTATGAAATTTGTTTACTTTCACTAGGGAAAGTGCTGTCCCTTCTCTCTATCCTGCACTGATAGGGAGAAGGGAAGCACTTTTCCCGCAGTCCGCAGCAGCTAGTCCGCATCAATTTACTGCACATTTTGTGCAGATTCTGTGCGGCATTGATGCGGACAGTTGCGGACGAAATCCGCCACGTGTGGTCATGCCCTTATTGTGGCTCCCTGCAGTGTGTTCGGTCCGGGACTTGTACGGACGTAATGTGCTCGTGTGAATCCAGCCTTACTCTCGCCAGACTTTCCTCTATTCAAATTTAATTTCTCTAACGCCAAAAGAGAGAAAATCTCAACATATTCATCACGCCAAATACGATCTCTAATCTCCGTCTTAAGGGAGCCCTCAAAACAAACATTTGGCTAACCGAACCCCATGCAGTTGAACCTCAACAGGATCGCCAGACCCACCAGCACCCCCAGTGACTTTAGAACCTAGCGCAACAGCCCCAGATACCGAACCGTACCACGCCGCCACAGGAGAAGGAGCAAGGGGGACCAAAGGTGGTGGGACCTCACGCTGCACCAAAGCCTCTCTAACACCAGCCAGTAATTGAGCCACTACCTGTCCCAAATCAGACACAGTCAAGCTGGGGGGCTCCTGACTATGGTGTGAGCAGGGCTCAGGAAGCCTTGACCTCCTAGCTAGTCTTGACTTGGGGATTAGCGGCATATCCCTGAGCACCCCTGATGGTAAGTCTATAACTTAACCTTTACCTAACAATGTATAAGGAAATAGAAAAATACTTTATTAACATACATGGTATGAGACAATAGACAATGCATAAAAACAGAAAAAATCCATAGACCAACAGTTAAAAAAAGGGACAATAGGCTGTGTATCAGTCCAATATTCATGAGTGGCAGATTAGTATCTGTGATTTGACTTTCAGGAGATAGTGTATATAATATGCATATAATAAGGCCAATAAACCTTAGCTATACATCTAGTAAACTTGTGAAACCGAAATAAGGTCCACAGTAAAATAGAAGGTTAGTAAACAATGCCATGTGTAAATATAACACTATGTAAGATGGCGATACAATGTAAGTGCAAAATATTGGTGAGCTACATAAGCAAAAACTAGCAAAAGTAGATAGACCATGAATATGGTCAAATGTAAATAGATACAACAATATGGATGCAGCGATATATAGCGAAAAATGAGGTCTATATCTATATGCACAAATACAACCTGGAGGAAAGAATCAATGGATGCATAATAAAGGTGGCAATTTAAAGCGGATAAAACATACCCATGATGGGATGCCAAGGAAGACACACAGCCAACGTCCACCCCAACGCGCGTTTCGGCGCAAATGCCTTCGTCTGGGGGTGGCGTTGGAACATAAACAGAGACCATATGAATGGGACCGGACCAATAGGAGAAAGCCTGCATCACCTGCATAATATTCCTGAGATGGTAGCCTCGCTGCCTAATTATCGGTCGCTGTATCCTGGACCGTGAAGTGGCCACGCCCCCGAGACACGCCAGCCGCGAGGCGCCGGAACCAGAAACATGCGACCGCGTCAACAAAGACCCGGTCACGTGAATGCGGACCCGACGCGTCGGGGGTGACGGGAGACGGGGGCCGGTCACCACGAACCAATAGAAGAGCGACACAGTGAGGTAGGATACTGCAGGACATAGGCGATTTAAAGGAGACAATATACTGTCATAAGAAAATGTGCATTTGTATTATTATATTTAGATAATACATACGACCATCTGAACCATCAAATAACATCAGTATTTAAACCAGATCGTAAGGTAGTCATCACTGAAATGTATACATGTGCATACCATTTACAAAATAAACAAACAAAAGAAAAAACAAAACAAAGCATGTGTATGAGTGCATGTGCACAAATAGTCAAAAGTGAGAAATGTATGTACAAATATACATATATATGAATGTATATAGAGACATACACACATATATAAATATAATAATAAATATAATGATAATGTGTATACAGCAGTAAAAGAATATACATACTGCAAGTGGAAGATGAAAAATGCATGTTACAGGAATAAGAAGTGTGAGTAAGTATATTGAAGCAAAAAATGAAGATAAAAATAAATGAATGAAAAAAATAGAGCACATACTGCTCAAAAAATACGATAAAACATAAACTAAACATAAGAAAAAAAGGGGGTAGATTATAATATAAACATGTATATACATAGCATATTCATATGCAGGAAAATACATGAATGTACATGATTATATCGAGACAGACATATAACAATATATGCACTCGTACATGCACACAAATACATAAAATAAACATGTGGCCAAAGTATGATTCCGTAGGTTGCCGGTGGAACAGCATTTTGCATATACTCCAATAGAGTTGACCATCAATTGTAAGCGATCCCGTAGACTCATAAAGAATGGCATGAAGACCCAAGAAAATAGGACTCCAAAATATAATGAAATAAGAAATATACTTCTGAACTCTATGGAAGAAAGTATATACATAATTAAAATCACACAAAAAATGATGAATGAAGTTTAAAACAGTAAAATGTACCCAACACCACTAAAATAAACTGGCAATCAGAGAAATGCAGAAAAACCAGTGGTTTCATTTAAACCTTTGGGGAATAACGTTTGGAGTTTCCAGATCCACTTGCATTCTCTCTGTAGGAGAAGTTTCTTTAGATCACCGCCTCTCATGTGAGTATTGATGTGATCAATCCCTTTTACCTTCAGTAATTTAGAATTACATAAGTGATGGAGTCGAAAGTGTCTAGGGACCGTTTTGAGCTGTTCTACATCACCTACTGTTTTGGCACTCTCTATATCTCGGACGTGTTCTCTTACGCGAATTCGCAGTTCACGGGTAGTCATGCCTATATAAATCTTAGCGCATGGACATGTTGCGTAATAAATGACTCCCTTTGTACTGCAGGTAATTGGCCAGCAAATTTTAAATTGATTGATACCACTGGAATCGGAGAAGAACTCTGCACGCTCAATGTTGGAACAGCTTAAACAGTCACCACATGACCTACACCCCCATTTCGGACCTTTTGTGCCGAACACCTTACCCGGTTTAACCGGTGTAAGATAACTGTGAACTTTAGTGTCACACAGATTACATGCTCTGCGGGGCGCCATTGCCGGGTAACTTGGTAAAACCTTTTGCAAGATCGGGTCAGTCAACAACACCGGCCAGAATTTACACAGGGAGTCACGCATCTCCACCCAACGTGAGTTGAAGGTCGTCACAAATCTCACCTTAGATTTACGTTGCTCTTTAGGAACTACCTGAAGTAGTTGTTCCCGGGGAGTTTGTTGTGCTCGGCGGTGTGCTTTGTTGATATTACGGTGACTATATCCCCTCTTGATAAATCGATCCTTTAATTCATTAGATCGAAATTTAAAATCTTCAGGAGTTGAGCAGATCTTTTTGATCCGTAGAAATTGTCCAGTTGGAATCGCTTCGATCGTATGTCGGGGGTGTGAGGATGAAGCATGAAGTAGTGAGTTGGTTGACGTTTCTTTGCGATGGAGGTTGGTCTGTAAGAAACCATTTACGTCCTTTTTAATGAGAATGTCTAAGAAGTCAATACTCTGGTGACTCCACTTGTAAGTAAGTTTAATGTTTAAAATATTTTGATTCAATGTATTGATGAACGATGATAGTTCATCTGGAGTCCCCTGCCAGATCAAAAAGATGTCGTCAATGAAACGGGCCCAAAAGAGGACCCGGTTCATCAAAGGCATCCGATCTGACAGAAAAAGTTCTCTCTTTTTCTTTTGTTTGTTTATTTTGTAAATGGTATGCACATGTATAAATTTCAGTGATGACTACCTTACGATCTGGTTTAAATACTGATGTTATTTGATGGTTCAGATGGTCGTATGTATTATCTAAATATAATAATACAAATGCACATTTTCTTATGACAGTATATTGTCTCCTTTAAATCGCCTATGTCCTGCAGTATCCTACCTCACTGTGTCGCTCTTCTATTGGTTCGTGGTGACCGGCCCCCGTCTCCCGTCACCCCCGACGCGTCGCGTCCGCATTCACGTGACCGGGTCTTTGTTGACGCGGTCGCGTGTTTCTGGTTCCGGCGCCTCGCGGCTGGCGTGTCTCGGGGGCGTGGCCACTTCACGGTCCAGGATACAGCGACCGATAATTAGGCAGCGAGGCTACCATCTCAGGAATATTATGCAGGTGATGCAGGCTTTCTCCTATTGGTCCGGTCCCATTCATATGGTCTCTGTTTATGTTCCAACGCCACCCCCAGACGAAGGCATTTGCGCCGAAACGCGCGTTGGGGTGGACGTTGGCTGTGTGTCTTCCTTGGCATCCCATCATGGGTATGTTTTATCCGCTTTAAATTGCCACCTTTATTATGCATCCATTGATTCTTTCCTCCAGGTTGTATTTGTGCATATAGATATAGACCTCATTTTTCGCTATATATCGCTGCATCCATATTGTTGTATCTATTTACATTTGACCATATTCATGGTCTATCTACTTTTGCTAGTTTTTGCTTATGTAGCTCACCAATATTTTGCACTTACATTGTATCGCCATCTTACATAGTGTTATATTTACACATGGCATTGTTTACTAACCTTCTATTTTACTGTGGACCTTATTTCGGTTTCACAAGTTTACTAGATGTATAGCTAAGGTTTATTGGCCTTATTATATGCATATTATATACACTATCTCCTGAAAGTCAAATCACAGATAATAATCTGCCACTCATGAATATTGGACTGATACACAGCCTATTGTCCCTTTTTTTAACTGTTGGTCTATGGATTTTTTCTGTTTTTATGCATTGTCTATTGTCTCATACCATGTATGTTAATAAAGTATTTTTCTATTTCCTTATACATTACGTGTCTCTTCAGCATCATTTCTTTTTCGGGTTATATATTCTATTATGATGCTTTTGGGTGAACACCCTTGGATCAGCCCGTGTGACTTTGTTTAAACATTTCTCTATTTTCATACATTTAGTGGGCTATATTGATCCATGCTGCATTTTCGGTTGCTTTACCTAACAATGTCCACCACCCCAGTCTCTTCTGTTCCATGGGAGGTTTCTGTCCTCCCTGAGGTCACCTCAGGAGCAGGACAAATGTTACGTCCATGGCCGGGGGTCGTCGTTCTGACTTACCCCTTGACGATCCCGGCCATGGACGCCTCTCTTCTCGGCATGTACTCCCTCCAGGGAGACACCGACACTCTCTTCCGGGTCCTCGGACTGTGTACCGCAGGGCACGCGCGCCCGTGCGTGCACGGCCTTAGAGGGCCTTTACGCGTCCAGCTGCCTTACATCAATTATCAGCCCAAATGGCTGCTGGATAATAAGGGGCCCTGCCCACTGGTTCCTTGCCTGAGCGTTGTTGTATACCCTAGTTTGTCTTGCTAAAGGTCTCCCTGTGTTTTCCAGTTCCCAGTGTTACCCGTTCCTGCTGCCTGTACCCTGTATCCCGTGCTATCGTTACCTGCTGTGAAAGTCAAGTCGTGTCTTCCTGCTGCATCCGTGGCGTCACCTGCTGTGAAAGTCAAGTCGTGTCCCTGCCACGGTCTACATTGCCTCAGGTACCCGTTCAAAACTATAGACATTGTTTTGTACCTTGTTTGCCAGCTGCTACCCCGCTACGCGGTACGGCCCTGTGGGTCCACACCCCGCGCCGTGACAACTTAGAAGAATATTTATCACCGCTTAACTGCAGTAACTCTGCTCAATCTTTATTACAACAAGCAATAGACAGACGACAATTACAGAGAGAGAAGAAAACAATGTAATGGTCGGGCACTACAGCGAGGTAGCAGAGTGGAGGGGGTTAGCGGTCAACTACTCAGAAAATGGCTGAGATTACTTCAACAATCGGCAGAGTTGCTGGATTCTGAATATCAGTGAATGTGGCCAAACATTTAGATTTGTACCGGGGAATTGTAGACTTCCAATGTCTAGGCACAACCTAGTCTGAATAAATGGAGGAGAACCTTCTTCTGGAAAGAAATAGATCTGGAGAGAATGGAGCGGAGAGGGCATGTTCAAAGAGAGCATTTATTGCCACCCAAAATGGTGCGATGTGCCTACAATCCCATCAGATGTCAGTAAGCGTACCTACCATTCCCCCACAGCTCCAACATGTCCCCAAACACTCCATGGGTAAAGCCCACGGAGGACCACCAGGACTCCTGAACCAACATGTATGTAAAAGTTTTTCTAGTTTTGCACAAAAAAAACACTTTTTAATTTTTTTACAAAATAATTTGTTTTTGTGACGCTGCATTCGAAGATGAACTGCATAGTTTTTCAACTAATCTGGTCCCCATGGCAGAAATCTGTCTTTCCATCTGGCACCTCCAGCAGACTCCTTTCAGTCTAGTAGTTTGATTTCTTTTACCTCAGAGTTCCTCTTTTTACCTTTTTTTAATTTCTTCTCTCCCCCTTTTTTTGAACTATTTCTAACAGGGGCTGTGCAGGATTAGAAAAATATGGCTGCTTTCTTCCAAAAACAGCACCACACCTATCCACAGGTTGTATCTGGTATTGCAGGTTAGCTCCATTGAAGTGAATGGTAATGAGCTGTAATACCACACACAACCTATGGACAGGTGTGGTGCTGGTTTTTGGAGAAAGCAGACAAGTTCTCTCATCCTAGACAACTCTTTGTCATGGATTGTTCTTGTGCGGAGATGCTCCCTGCATTATCCCTTTTCCTTTATGGCCGCTGATATGTTCTATTCAGCTTTATGGCCTCTGTGGTAAGTACACTGCCAATCATTAAAGGGTTAACACTTCAGACCACTGTGGGTGACGTCACAATGTATGAGTTGTGCAGTGGTAATAAACTCCTGTAGTAATGATGATGAATGCGCTGATGTCATAAATACAAATGTTTATGACATAAAGAAGATTCCATATTAGAAGGTTTTACTGCCACGTTCAGCGCCATATTGGATGGGACTGAGGACCTTGAGCTTGACTTCCCCACCAATGCCGACCTGATGTAATTTGTAGGTTCTAGCAGGGAAACCCTTCACCCAAGACCACTTCTTCATCACAGTGATGCCATCCTCTTCATACGGGTTGTCTGTAATAGAGGAGGTTTTCCAGCAGGAGATCCCCCCCTATTAGCCAGAGCGGAGACAGGTGCTACAAGGAGGCATCTGGAGGACCCCTCTGGAGGACCCGTCTCAAAGGAGCATCGCCCATTCATTTTAATGGGTACCCAGGAAGAGAGACTTCTGCCTAGCCAACCAGATCAGCCGATTTATGTGTTTTATGTTGTTCGTTCATTGTATTGTCTTTCCTTGAAAATCGGAGAAAATGTACAAATTCTGTTACAAATGATATTTTGGCACCTTGTAAGCCCAGAGGAAGGGCAATCCTCCAGCCATGGTTTCCCTAGAGGTTTCCCCCACAGGGGGTTTTTCCTTTCCTGCGTGCTGGAGGGTGACTCTTCGTGAGTCGGAGGTTTGCCATTTTGGGTTTGGTCATATAATATAATAAAAGTTTTGACCATTTAACTCCCAATTATAATGTTTTGTGTCTTTATTTTGCATGACTTGGGGTAAGTCGAGTGATGTATGTGTATGCAAATTACACTTACCTATATATCTGTTCCCCATTCATAACCCACACCTTTCTCTCAAGAAGACTCGACACCGAGGGTTTGGATAAAGTGGCCACAGCAGCCATTTTATTAAGAAATAAATATAAAAGTTAGTTAACTCAATTAACTATAAATAAATAATATCCATATTATTTATTAACAAAAACAATAATAAATCAATAATGCACGAACCATAAATTATAACCCAAACACGTCAGACACCACTGACAAACAAACATTAACACATAGACTAGGAGAAGTCCTTGGAGCTATCATTACCTTTTTATGTTACCGGCTATCTGCCCCACCATTTTACCCCCAGCCGTAAAAACCCGGCTCAGAGGCACCAATATTCCTGGCAGATGCCGTAAGGTAACTGCCACCTCTCCCAAGGGATAACACCCTAAGGAAACCACACTATCCAACCGCCAGACAGTGTCCTTTCATCTTTAAAACCCGAGGGGATCCATACCCACGATGCACCCCCCCCAATAATTATTTGTCTAACTCCAAGGACTCCCCAGCCACAGCGAACAGGCCTTGACCCCCTCAAGCCTGAGAGTCCCGCCACAACAAAATAGCCCTCTCAATGCCATCCTGCAATCCCAAGCACCACAAATCTGTTCTCACATCATTCAGGTGAACACCATCTGCACTCCAATACGCTCCAACTCCAGCTCCAAGTCCCAGTGCCGAACACATATGCCACCATTCCGCGCAACAAATGCAGACACCGCCCTGTTAACTTTTATGCTGGCTTTGTTGATCCGCCCCACCGACCATGCCAAACGCCAGGATTTTCTAGGCACAATATCCGACCACACCGTGATCAAGTTCGGGTACAACGACCACAGGTGCAACAGATCGTGTTTTATGTCCCGAACCAATTCACGGAACGGGCGGGCCCCAAGATCGTTGCGCACAAGAAATCGTCTAAATAATGAATGATCGAATCCACCCCCGCCACAGATTTGACCACCCATTCCAAAAATTAGCTAAACGCCTCAAAGTACGCACAAGAAATGGAACAACCCATGGGGAGACACAGATCCACATAAAAACCGCTCCCCCAAAAACACCCCAGTAAACGATGACTATCCGCATGCACCGGCAACAGCCGAAAAGCCGCATCGACATCCGTCTTGGCCATTAACGCCCCCCTACCATGGAAAAAGCACCCACTGCACCGCCGCGTCGAATGACGTATACACGACCGTGCAAAGATCCCGATCTATCCCGTCATTAACCGACAAGCCCTTAGGATAAGACAAATGGTGAATCAAACGGTATTTGTTCGCCTCCTTTTTCGGGACAACCCCCAGCGGGGAGACGACCAAACCCGGGATGGGGAGAGAACTAAAGGGCCCCGCCATGCGCCCCAAATCCACCTCTTTTGCCAACTTCTCCCTAACCACGTCAGGATGCTGGTAAGCTGACTTCAGATTTTTTATGGAAAAGGGGACCCTGTGAGGAGGGGAGTGGGATACAAAAACCCACATTAAAACCATCAAACAACAACTGCGCGCTGGCCCTGTCCGGATAACTATTTAGAAACCTGACCATCCTTTCCAGCTTCACTGGCGTCACCCCCATAACTGGCGTTAAAACCCCCTCCCCCACCTCGTTTTCCCTTGCACAAGCATTTAGATGCCCCATGGGATGCCCCATTGCATTGAGAACAAAGGTGCTTGAACTTGCAACCTGCACCGAATTTAGACTGTCCCTCATTGTATTGCCAGCACAGCCCGAGCTTTGCGTTGCCCCCTGAGCTGGATTGACCAGACTCCTGCCCCCCCCCGCTCCCGGGAAAGGACTGACCCGGTCGAACCGGAGCCGTTACCCGTAACCACAGGGCAATATCCTTGTGGTCCCACCTAATATTGAGCCGAACCGCCTTCCGTTGTCTAAACTGCTCATCATAACGTAGCCAAGCTACCCCCCATATACCCTATGGGCTTCCCCGATGACATCCATATAGCAAAACAGGGGGGAGCAATGTTCCAGAGCCTTTTCACCAATAACACTGGCCAAAATGGCGAACGCTTGCAACCAGTTAACAAATGTTTTAAGGATAAGGCGGTAACGATGCTTTTCCTCCTCCTCCTTCTTACTCTCATCTCGCTACCCCTTCTACAGATTAAATTTTTCCAGGGGCAACAATGAAAACATTTCAACGTACTCGTCGTTCCAAATTTTTTCCCGAACTTCCTGCTTCAAGTTTGCCCCCAAAGGTCCTTCAAAACACAAATAAACCTCCCCCTGGCTTTATCGTCCTACCGAACAACATCAACCACCGCCGCCGAGTCGGTCTGAACAGACACAGCCACCGATTCCGTATTTGCTCCTACACTCGCAGCGACCGCCGCCGGGGCATTAAACCCTACCCCACCAGCCCCCACCCACGCCGCCACAGGAGACCGCGAGACATAACAATTCCTTAACGCAACCGACCAACTCTCGCAGACTATACCCCCCACCCCCAACATTCACAAACCCAGGCCCCACATCACATACCCGCTCCCCAACCGCGGAACCCTCCCCTGAAACAGGAGACATAAGTATAGCAGGAAAAGGTAAAGACGGTGAAAACGACTCACCGAGCTGCACAGGCGCTGTGGACCCATCAGCTGGACCGTCCTGTCCACGAAGCTCCCCATCCTCAAGGTCTTCGGCAGATCTGGTCCCCCATCCATGGCAGCATGCACAGGTGTGATCAACGGCCGGAACCGAGGTGGGGGAGGGGCGGGCTCCCATGCTCTCTCTCTGGCAGCTCGCCGCCCGGAAGTCACCCTCGAAACGGACGACCTAGGCCTGCGGCCCAATGCAGGTCCCTTGCTTCCTCCGTTTCGCCGTGGGGCTCCACCCCCAGCTGGCACATCCCCAGGGGCAGCCGTCCGAACCATGGAACCCGGCGTAGAACTGGCGAGTGGAGGGGTGACCGGAAGTAGAGGCCGCACCCCCCCACACCTCCGATGGACTCCGCCGCGAAGTGGAAACGGCTGCAGTATCAGTGCTGCCAGACGCCCGAGGCGGAGGGTCCCTCACAGCGCTCCCTCTGCGGCACCGAGTCCGAGGAGCAATGTTGGGGCTCAGCCTTTCTGGAGGACACGAGCGTCAGGGCCCGGCGCGGGGGAGAGACAGCCGAAGGTACCGGAGCGTTGGCCACCGCTGCAGCTTGTTCCTCCAACCAGGCGGGGCTGAATGCAGCAGCCGCCGCCCGCATCTGCTCAATGAACTGCTGCGCTGACATGAGGTAAGATGGCCGCCGGATGGGAGATGCGTGGATGGATGTCTTACTCCGTGCGCTGCTCCCGACCAAAAGACCGGGAATTCAGCGCACTTTCGGCTAACCCTCACCGGATCCCCTCCCTCTCCTAGACCCAACCCCTCCACTAACCCTCACCTTTGGCTGTGACACGATCCTCCCTCCTATCCCCGTCATGTCTGGCTACCCTCCACTGTGGCAGGGTCCGTCCGGCCTGTGTTTTGTTTGGTTTGGTGATTGGAATTTTGGGACTATCATATATTACAAAATCATAAGGCCGGACATCTACTTCCCACACTGACATAGAATGGAGACAACAAGTGTTGCTGCACACATCCTTACATTAATATATTGTATTACGGTCTGTAGCCTTTGGGGGGAACATATTAACCTTTCTACAACAGTTTACTAGCGTAAAAAATTCACAAAATGCGCAAATGTCAACATTTTTGGGGGCAAAAAATGGGCAGGGCTTAGCAGAAATGGCCAACAATTTTACTACAATTTACGCCAGTAACTGATATAAATTATAGAAGAAATCTATGTGTATAGTGTGGCCCAGATTTATCTCTGGGGGGCATATCAAGGCAAAGGTCCGTGCCAGACCCATACCTCCCACCCAATCAGACTGTTTGCCCCCCCAATCAGACAATAAAATACATTTTAAAAATGTACTTACCTCACCACTCCGGCAGTGTTGTCCAGTGCCCGGAGGCAGCTGGACTGGCAGATCGGTGCGGGGTCTGGTGTAGTAACGATTGTTTGCCCCCATACATTACCGATGATTGCTCCTTGTGATACGCTGTATCGTCGATTGGAGCTGGTTTTCATGGTCAGTATCGGGACGTCTAAAAGGACCTTTATTTCCTCAGACACCACCATAACTAGGCATTGGAACCAACCCTTCCACCTTAGCGGGTAAAGATTAACCTTCTAAAAGGTTCACTATATACACATAAGGGCTAAAGGTGAAAACACAGAGGTGCTCACCATATATCCAGCGTATAACTATGTCCTCCAAATCTTACGGAGCAGGAGTTGTTCTAGATTCTTGTTTATATCCAAGACACGTTCATACCATTTTAGACAATGAATCGACATATCGCAAACTTGTGGCGAAACCAAGCACCACATGTAAGGAATCTTTAAAAAATCTGCTGGAAGAAGGAATTTGATTAGGAGTATTAGCCAAGAAATAGGCAGAATACTTACTGTTAGAATTCCCTATTGTTCTCATAAACCCTTGGGATGCCAAAAATCCATAACTTTTAATGGTCTTGAAACTTGGGTTATCTGTGACGTAGTTGGCTAGTACCCCTGCAAACAGGCCTGCCATCAGGGTAGTACCGCTGGTACTACTGTCAGGGGCCTGGCCACAAAAGTAAAATAAAGTGGGCAGCCGCCGCTCATCAAGGTTATGATCAGCGGTAATTGGTTTGTAGAAAGGAATGGGACCCATGCAGGGGCCAGAAGCAGCGGCCAGCTCTGCAACTTGGTGAGTGACTGTTTTAAAGCAGTAGATTCAGTTTAATATTTTTTTTTATGTTGCCCCTCTGCTCCCACCTTCCCAGCTGTCTCTCTCCCCTTCCCCTCCCCAGACCCCAGTCAAGCGTCATATTCACTCTGGCCCAACTCCCGCCTCGGCCACTTTCCATTCTCTTAGCCTAGTCCTCCGCCTACATCCTGGTATAATAGCTAAAGAAAATTACCTTATGAGGTTTAGAGTTAGTTAGTTATATGTCGAAATTTTGATCTAAGGTTTGCACACCATTACGGTCGGTAGTCATGTAGACCGGACGCTTCCATGATTTGAATACGCTGTGACGTGGCATATTGCCTTGAGGTGCCAGTTTAGATTGGGTCCGTCAAACGCCCTGAAAGACCTGCTAGTTAGCTATCCCTCTTCTGACTCCCTAGATCAGGTTATGGCTTTAGCGGTACGACTCTTGACGAACGTCTCAGGGAACGACGACTTGAACGTTTTTGTGCTTTCTCCTTTGGCTCCTCCATTATGGCTCCCGAGGTTCCGTTGCTTCGTACTTCCACGGGAAAACTCGGATGAACCAATGCAACTCGGGGCCTCTGTGTCTCCCCAACAACGTAGAGAGCTCCGCATGAAGAATGGTCTCTGCTTCTCCTGTGGGGATGACAAGCATCAAGTGAACAACTGTCCTAGGTGTAAGAATAAGCAGCCGGAAGAACTTCCGCACCTAAGTGACCATCGGGGAAGTCACTTGGGCGCACAGGTATTTCCCGTAAATATGAAACCTAATAAGATATTGCTTCCCTTTCAGGTCTCTTTTGAGGGTAGGTCTGCTACCGGCAGTGCCTTCGTGGATTCAGGGACTTCTGCTAATATTATGTCTGTGGAATTTGCTATGTCTCTAGCTATGCCATTGATTGATTTGCCTAAACCTGTCCCGGTAGTGGGTAACGACTCCCCTCCACTTGCTAATGGTTATTTTACTCTGCATACCCCTGGTTTTGAACTCATTGTTGGCTCCATGCATTTGGAGCAGTGCTCTGTACTGGTGATGCAGGGATTGTCGTCCAATTTGCTTTTAGGCCTTCCCTGGTTGCAGATGCATAATCCCACGTGTAACTGGAATACTGGGGATCTTACCAAATGGGGTAATGAATGCATGATGTCATGTTTTTCTGTTAATTTTATTTCATTGACGCCCTTAACCCTGTCTCCTTCCGACTGGAGTTACCCCCGACTTTTTGAATACACAACGTGTTTCATGCCTCCCTCCTGAAACGCTGCTCCCCGTCCTTGGCTACCTCGAGGAAACCTCCGGTCCCTGTTCTCACCCCTGAAGGGGTAGAATTCGAGGTGGCCAAGATTGTGGATGGTCCAAGGCTCCCTCCAGTACCTGGTCCATTGGAGAGCATACAGGCATGAGGAGAGGACTTGGGTACCCGCCAGGGATGTTCACATTGGTGTATTGCTCTGGCGGTTCTATCTTCGGTTCCCCAATAAGCCAGGTCCATCTAGAAAGGGTCCAGTGGCCCCTCATAAGAGGGGGGATATTGTAAAGGATCTGCCAGACACAGCTTCTGTATCGACGCCCGTGTTTAATCAGTCTGCACCTGCTCCTAGGTCTGATAGAGTGACTCAATCTGCTACCACTTAGGCTGGTAGGCTCAGGAGTGGGAGATCCTATCACAGCCTGGCCAGACGGTTCTAGCTCCCGCCCTCGGTCTATTTATACCTTCATTTCCTGCTTGTCTTTGCCTGTTATGCTTTCCTGTTTCCTGGCTCTGCTGCTCCTTCTATTATTATTGTCCTTGCTTCATTTTGACCCTGGCTTTACTGACTACGCTCCTGCTCTGCGTTTGTTACCTCGTACACTCCTGGTTTGACTCGGCTCGTTCACTACGCCTGTTGCTCACGGTGTTGCCATGGGCAACTGCCCCATTTCCCTTAGCTTCTGTGTACCCTTGTGTGTTTGTCTGTCGTGCACATATTGAGCATAGGGACCGTCGTCCAGTTGTACGCCGTCGCCTAAGACGGGCCGTGCAAGTAGGCAGGGACTGAGTGGCGGGTAGATTAGGGCTCACCTGTCTGTCTCCCTACCCCGTCATTACACATGGTATCTAGGTTACATGAACACTTTCATGACGTATCTTGTGGTACGCGCTTGGGCATTGGAGATGAAGAAGACTGGAAGAAGTCATCATGGCGTTCTGGGCCGGATGAAGAAGAAAAGAGAACGTGAACGACTCCAATCTGAGAAGATGTCACGTGTGAGTCACTGAATTTCACTGCACTGTATTCACTTATATGGTCTGCAGAATGCCTGTGTAGGACTGATATCTGTCACAATATGGTGGGAATATTGGTATTTGTTTTACTACACATGTTTTTAGTACACAATTAAGAGTGTTCAAATTATTTCTATATAGTTTGAAGTTTAGACTCAAAAGAATTATTTCCTTTGGTGGGTCCAAGGTACCTCAGTCAGACACGGAGTGTACAGATCCTTGCATTAAGATATTGTATTACTGTCTGTAGCCTTAGAGGAGAATTTATTAACCTTGCTAAGCCACTAATCTGGCATAGAAAAGTCCCAAAAGTGCGGGAAAGTTTTTGGGCAGTTTATGCTGCGCTTGGCACTTTTTGAAAAGTGTGTGGCGCTTTGCGGAAAGGGCCGACAATTTTACTATCATTTACACCAGTAACGGGCGTAATGTAAAGCAGAAATCAACGCCAGCTCCGAGCTAGTGTACAATTTTACATTGAGTGTGTAACAAAAGGCTTAAGCCAGACCCTGTATCTCCCCCACTAATCAGACTGTCTTGTGACACAAGACATGTGTTTGCCCACACCACAAAAAAAAAAAAAAAAAAAAGATATATATATCTGAGACAGTGTATCTTTAAGGGTATATTCACACGCTGTGTTTTCAGGCGTATTTCGGGGCGTAAACACCTTCAAATACGACTGAAAAATCGGTAGCCCAATGCCTACAAACATCTGCCTATTGTATTTTAAAACGTCACGTAAAAAGAAGGAGCATGTCACTTCTTGAGCCGTTTTTGGAGATGTTTTTCATTGTGTCAATGGAAAAACAGCTCCAAAAACATCTAGAAAAAAACACCTCAAAAAAACGTTTCCAGCTTCAAAAACGGCTGTAAATCAAAGGCTGTGTTCTCTAAAAACAGCTCTGTAATTTTCAGCCATTTTTGACTTTGCGTGTGAACCCTAAGGCCTGATTTACACGAGCGTGTGCGTTTTGCGCGCGCAAAAAACGCTGCGTTTTGCGTGCGCAAAAGGCATTTGACAGCTCCGTGTGTCATCCGTGTATGATGCGCGGCTGCGTGATTTTCGCGCAGCCGCCATCATAGAGATGAGGCTAGTCGACGCCCGTCACTGTCCAAGGTGCTGAAAGAGCTAACTGATCGGCAGTAACTCTTTCAGCACCCTCGACAGTGAGTTCCGATCACAATATACACCAACCTGTGAATCAAAAAAAGACGTTCATACTTACCATGAACTTCCTGCTTCATCCAGTCCGGTCTCCCGGCCGTTGCCTTGGTGACGCGTCCCTCTCTTGTCATCCGGCCCCACCTCCCAGGATGACGCGGCAGTCCATGAGACCGCTGCAGCCTGTGATTGGCTGCAGGCTGTGCTTGGCCTGTGATTGGCTGCAGCTGTCACTTGGACTGAATTGTCATCCCGGGAGGTCGGACTGGAGGAAGAAGCCGGTTGTTCTCGGTAAGTCAGAACCTCTTGTTTTTTTTACACGTATATGTATATTGTGATCGGAAGTCACTGTCCATGGTGCTGAACCAGTTTAACTCTTTCAGCACCGTGGACAGTGACTGTCTCCTGCCGTCGCGTACCCGAACATTTTTTGCCGGGTTCGGTCAAAAGGAGTTCTCTAATTTGACACTCCGTTTGGATGTTTGTAAACAGAAAAGCACGTGGTGCTTTTCTGTTTACATTCATCCTTTTGACAGCTCTTGCGCGAATCACGCAGTTCGCACGGAAGTGCTTCCATGCGGCATTCGTGGTTTTCACGCACCCATTGACTTCAATGGGTGCGTGATGCGCGAAAAACGCACGATTATAGAACATGTCGTGAGTTTTACGCAACGCACTCGCGCTGCGCAAAATTCACGCATCGTCTACACTGCCCCATAGACTAATATAGGTGCGTAAGACACGCGTGAAAAGCACGCGCGTCGCACGCGCGTATATTACGCTCGTGTAAATGAGGCCTAAGACTATGTCACCTGATAGCTCTGCTACTTGATAGGAGACAGCGGCTCAGGAGACAGTATCACATATAATATGCTTAGATACAACGGCTTAGCAGACAGTATCACACATGCTAGGCCCAATTAGAAGGTTAATTGGGAAAAAATGTCTTATGGTGTTTTTCGATCAAGGTCACTTGAACTGGTATCATTTAACCCCTTAGTGACCAGCCCATTTTAGGCCCTAATGACCAAGCTATTTTATTCGTTTTTCTATAGTCGCATTCAAAGAGCTATAACTTTTTTATTTTTTCGTCTACATAGCTGTATGAGGACTTGTTTTTTGCGGGATTAGTTGTACTTTTTAATAGCACCATTTTAGGGTACATATAATTTTTTTATTAACTTTTATTAACTTTTTTTGGGGGGGATTATAAAAAAAACCTGAAATTCCGCCATTGTTCTAAGCGTTTTTAAATTGGCGCCGTTCACTGTGCGGCGTAAATAACATGTTACCTTTATTCTATGGGTCGGTACGATTACGGCGATACCACATATGTAGAGGTTTTTTATGTTTTACGACTTTTGCACAATAAAAACACTTTTGAACTAAAATTATTTGCTTTTGCATCTTCGCTTTCCAAGAGCCGTAACTTTTTTATTTTTCCATCAATGTAGTGATTTTTTGGGCTTGTTTTCTGCGGGGTGAGACGTAGTTTTGAATGGTACTCTTTTGGGGTGCGTGGGACTTATTGATTCATTTTTATTATGACTTTTTGGGGGGGCAATGGAAAAAATTGCAATTTCGCCATTGTTTTTTGCGTTTTTTTTTTACGGTGTTCACTTTGCGGTTTAAATTACATATTAGCTTTATTAATGGAGTCATTACGGTCGTGGCGATACCACATATGTGGACTTTTATTTATTTTTTACACTTTTACTAAATAAAACCACTTTTTATGGAAAAAAATGGTTTTATTTATTTTTTTACTGTAATTTTTATTATTAATCTTTATTTCACTTTGATGACTGATTTTATTAGTCCCACTAGGGGACTTTACTGTGCAATCTTCAGATCGCTGCTATAATGCTCTGGTATACTTCGTATACCAGAGCATTATTGCCTGTCAGTGTAAATATGACAGGCAATCTATTAGGACGAGCCTCCGGTGCGTCCTAACAGGCATATGTCCAGGGCAGACCTGGGGGTATTTATCAAGCCCCCGGCTGCCATGACAACCCATCGGAGACCCGCAATTGCATTTGCGGGCCGCCGATGGGTGACACTCCCTCTGTAAACAAAGTTAAATGCCGCGGTCGCTATTGACGGCGGCATTTAACAGGTTAAACGGCCGCGATCGAAGTAAACTTTGTTCGCGGGCGTTGGAGCAGGAGCTCAGCTGTCATCAGACAGCTGAGCCCCGGCTCCAGCCTGCACGGGAGACCCTTGCGGGACTTAGACTAGGCTCACGTGAAAAGGCGTCAGCCTAGCCTAAGGCCCCTTAGTGACTCACGTGAAAAGGCGTATTGGTGATCACTAAGGGGTTAAACAGTTAACCAATGAAATGCGCTGTTTACGTGGAATTTACCCTGTGGCCTAATGTACCATATAATGTATTCAAATTTTTTTTTTTAAAAAAACCTACATTTTGTGGGGTGAACTAAAAAAACAGTGTTCATCGGGCGGCATGAATTGCATGATAACTTGATTCTGCGGGTCATTACGATTATGGTGCTAAAACCCACTCTCTGAAGCCCCCCTTCAAGATACATTTCATCTGGTCCCCATGGCAGAAATCTGTCTTTCCATCTGGCACCTCCAGCAGACTCCTTTCATTCTAGTTTGATTTCTTTTACCTCAGAGTTCCTCTTTTTACCTTTTTTTTATTTATTTTCTCCCCCCTTTTTTTGAACTATTTCTAACAGGGGCTGTGCAGGATTAGAAAAATATGGCTGCTTTCTTCCAAATACAGCACCACACCTATCCACAGGTTGTATCTGGTATTGCAGGTTTGCTCCATTGAAGTGAATGGTAATGAGCTGTAATACCACACACAACCTATGGACAGGTGTGGTGCTGGTTTTTGGAGAAAGCAGACAAGTTCTCTCATCCTGGACAACCCTTTGTCATGGATAGTTCTTGTGCGGAGATGCTCCCTGCATTATCCCTTTTCCTTTATGGCCGCTGATATGTTCTATTCAGCTTTATGGCCTCTGTGGTAAGTACACTGCCAGTCAGTAAAGGGTTAACACTTCAGACCACTGTGGGTGACGTCACAATGTATGAGTTGTGCAGTGGTAATAAACTCCTGCAGTAATGATGATGAAGGTGCTGATGTCATAAATACAAATGTTTATGACATAAAGAAGATTCCATATTAGAAGGTTTTACTGCCACATTCAGCGCCATATTGGATGGGACTGAGGACCTTGAGCTTGACTTCCCCACCAATGCCGACCTGATGTCATTTGTAGGTTCTAGCAGGGAAACCCTTCACCCCAGACCACTTCTTCATCACAGTGATGCCATCCTCTTCATACGGGTTGTCTGTAATAGAGGGGGGTTTCCAGCAGGAGATCCCCCCCTATTAGCCAGAGCGGAGACAGGTGCAACAAGGAGGCATCTGGAGGACCCGTCTCATCCGTGGATCACCCATTCATTTTAATGGGTGCCCAGGAAGAGAGACATCCGCCTAGCCAACCAGATCAGCCGATTTATGTGTTTTATGTCGTTCGTTCATTGTAATGTCTTTCCTTGAAAATCTGAGAAAACGTACAAATTCTGTTACAAATGATATTTTGGCACCTTCTAAGCCCAGAGGAAGGGCAATCCTCCAGCCATGGTTTCCCTAGAGGTTTCCCCCACAGGGGGTTTTTCCTTTCCTGCGTGCTGGAGGGTGACTCTTCGTGAGTCGGAGGTTTGCCATTTTGGGTTTGGTCATATAATATAATAAAAGTTTTGACCATTTAACACCCAATTATAATGTTTTGTGTCTTTATTTTGCATTCTTTGGTTTGGTGATTGGGATTCTGGGTCTATCACATATCACAAAATCATAAGGCCGGACATCTACTTCCCACACTGACATAGAATGGAGACAACAAGCGTTGCTGCACAATTAAGTGTACACATCCTTACATTAAGATATTGTATTACGGTCTGTAGCCTTTGGGGGGAATATATTAACCTTTCTACAACAGTTTACTAGCGTAGAAAATTCACAAAATGCGCAAATGTCAGAATTGTTGGGGGCAAAAAATGAGCGGGGCTTAGCAGAAATGGCCAACAATTTTACTATAATTTACGCCAGTAACTGATGTCAATTATAGCAGAAATCTATATGTATAATGCGGCCCAGATTTATCTCTGGGGGGCGTAACAAGGCAAAGGTCTGTGCCAGACCCATACCTCCCCCCAATCAGACTGTATGCCCCCCCAATCAGACAATAAAATACATTTTAAAAATGTACTTTAACCCCTTCCCGCACATTGACGCAGTTACGTCTGTGCTTTGACAGTTAACCGCCGCGCGGCGCTTCACCGCAGCGGCGGTTAACTGTGCAGGGTGTCTGCCCTGCATTCCCCGTTGCCGATCAGCGGCACATCGCCGCTTATTTCGGCAGTTAACCCCTTCGATGCGGCTGTCGATTCCGATCGCAACATCGAAGGATTTTGGTGCCGATCGGCAGCCCCCACGTGAAGTCACGGGGGCTGGCGATGGTACCCATGGCAACCGGACGCCAGAAAATGGCTTCCGGGCTGCCATGTACAGAAGCCTATGAGGACCAGTGTTTTATTATAGGAAAAAAATGAACACGTAAAAAAAAGTACACATATTGTATCACCGCGTTCGTAACGACCCCAACTATAAAAATATAATATTATTTTTCCCACACGGTGAACACTGCAAAAAATATAAACGAAAAACAATGCGAGAATCACTATTTTTTGGTCACCACCCCTCCCAAAATATACAATAAAAAGTGATCAAAAAGTCGCATCTACGCCAAAATAGTACCAATACAAACTATATCCCGTCCCGCAAAAAACAAGCCCTTACACCGCTCTTTTGACTGAAAAATAAAAAACTTACGGCTCTCAGAATACGGTGACACAGAAAATACATTTATTTTCTAAATAAGTTATTTTATTGCGCAAACGCTGCAAAACATAAAAATATTATATACATCTGGTATCGCCGTAATCGCACCGACCCGCAGAATAAAGTATAATGGTCATTTATAGCCCAGGGTAAACACCGTAAAAAATAAATAAAAATCATTGTCAGAATTGATGGTTTTTGGTCACCTGGCTTGCTGAAAAATGGAATAAAAAGTGATCAACAAAACCGCATGTACCCTAAAATGGTACCAATGAAAATTACAGATTGTCCCGCAACAAATAAGCCCTCACACGGCTCCGGTGGTGAAAAAATAAAAAAAAGTTCCGGCTAACAGATTATGGCGATGCAAAATGTGCAGAGCGTTCCAAAAGTGGATAAGATTGGGCGCCATTTATAAGTGCAACACCGGCCACATATCTATGAATTATTATTTATTTACCCCATTATTATACACTCTTATTATGCCCTGATGTACTCTGCCCAGCCTACATATGCCCCCACATTATAAACTGAAATGGCAGCAAAACGCCAAACAGAACAACTGCCAAGCAAAATCTGCGCTACAAAAGCCAAATGCCGCTCCCTCCCTTCTGAGCCCTACAACGTGCCCAAACAGCCATTTACGTCCACCGATATAGAGAATGCTCATATATATCGGAATAAAATTGTCTATTATAAAAGGTATATTGACGATCTATTTTTAATCTGGTCTGGTACTAGGGAGGAAGCGAACAGCTTCATAAATATTTTAAATAAGAATACGTGGGGAATACAATTTACACAAAATATATCAAAAGAAAAAAATATATTTTTAGATTTAGAAATCAGTCATTCTGATAATAAATTTTTAACAAAAACACATTTTAAAGACACAGATAAAAATAGTTTTTTAAATTTTAAAAGTGCACACTATAAAAAATGGATAACAAATATCCCACACAGTCAGTATAGGAGAATAAGAAAAAATTGCTCCTCAGTTAATGGATACAAAGAACAATCCAAAATCCTCAAAGCAAAGTTTGAGGAGAAAAAATATCCTCAAGATCTCCTTAACCCCTTAGTGACCAACAGTACGCCTTTTTACGTTCCTCACTAATGGGCTTTAGGCTAATGCGACGCCTTTTAACGTGATCGCATTAGCCTAAAGTAGCGCCGAAATTAAAGATCGGGGCTCCGTTCTCTCAGCTAGGAGAGAGAACGGGTAAATAGTGCGCCCCCCCCGTCCGATTCCCCTTCATGTCCGATCCCCCCCCCCCGGTCCGATCCCCCCCCCCCCGGTCCGATCCCCCCCCCACGGTCCGATTCCCCCCCCCCAAAATGGCGCCCGAGTGCGCTTTGCATAACTTACCTGTGTCGTCATCTGGCACAGCAACAATCAGGGACCGTTGTGACTGGTCCCTGATCAGGTGATCTCTGTGATAAAACCTATCACAGAGATCACTGACAGTTATTTTCAAAACACAGCCAGGACATGGGCTGTGTTTCTCTCTCCTCCCATTGTAGTTGTTCTGAGAGGAGAGAGAAATCAGTCTAAGTCCTGTGCTGTGAAGAAAGAAAAAAAGTGATAAAAAATCATCGTTCTTATACATACATATATATATATATAATATATCAAATCTATATTAGCGTCAGCGCTAGTTTAGCGTTAGTGCTAGTTTAGCGTTAGTTCTAGTTTAGCGTTAGTGCTAGTTTACCGTTAGTTTAGCGTTACTTTAGGGTTAGGGCTAGTTTAGCGTTCGTGTTTAGGGCCGTTTAGAATTAATTTTACGTCTGTTATATAAAAAAAAAAAATATATAAAAAAAATATATATATAAAAAAAAAAGAAAAAAAAATTGTGTCGTTTTTAGGATTTTAGGTTTACTTTAGGGTTAGGACTTATAGGGCATATATATATATATATATATATATACATACACATCTCTAAATATGTCTCAGCGTATGTACAGCGCGGAGCAAGCCTACGCCTTGCTATGTTCCGACACTTCTGAAAGCGAAACAGACACCGCTTCAGAATTTGTTCCAGACAGTGACAGTGACGATTCTAATTCCACCGCTGAACCCCATAGTCCTATGGTGGTGGATACGTCAGTCGCTGTAGAGGTGTCAAGTGCAGGGCCGAGTGTTGCAGTCCCTCCCGTGATGTGGGATCCTGCACTATCATTTTCCCCCCAAGTACCCCAATTTGAAGCGACCCCAGGAATTAGTGTCGACGTCCAAAATTTTACCCCCTATAATTTTTTTAATTTATTTATATGTGATACGGTCCTAGACTTGATAGTCCAGCAGACTAATCTGTATGCTAGGCAGTTTGTTCTACAAAAGCCTGCGTCTATGTACTCCAGAATGTGGAGCCCCACAAGTGTCCCAGAAATCAAAACATTTTTAGGCATTACCCTCAATATGGGTTTGGTTAAAAAACCCTCTGTCCGGTCCTACTGGACTTGTAGTGCTGTCCACGCTACCCCTGTATTTGCAGCAGTGATGTCCAGAAACCGCTATGAGGCCCTAATGCGATTCATGCATTTTACTGATAATTCCCAAGTCCCCCCAAGAAGTGACCCAGCCTATGATCGGCTTAATAAATTAAGGCCATTAATCACCCTTCTAAGTGATTTATTTTTAAAGTTGTACACCCCTGACAAAAATTTGTCAGTAGATGAATCGCTCATGAGCTTCAAAGGGCGTCTTTCCTTTCGTCAATTCATCCCTTCCAAACGAGCCAGATATGGGGTGAAATTGTACAAAGTGTGCGAGAGCACAACGGGTTACACCTGCGGTTTCAAAATCTATGAAGGCAGGGACTGCCAAATTTATACCCCAGGCTGCCCAGAAACTATTGGCACCTCTGGCAAAATTGTGTGGAACCTAATGGAGCCATTTCTGCACAAGGGGTACCACGTCTATACAGACAATTTTTATACCAGCGTTGCCCTTTATAAAGCCCTCCATGCTGCAAATACAGGGGCCTGTGGGACAGTACGGAAGAACAGAGTGGGACTCCCACAACAGTTGGTGTCCAGGCGTTTGGGAAAGGGAACATCCATGGCCCTTGCAAGTCAGGAATTGCTTGCAGTGAAGTGGGCCGACAAGAAGGATGTCTACATGCTGTCCACCGTACACACGGACACCACTGTGGCAATTACGGAGAGGGGGGCTACCACTGCAAAGCAGAAACCTGTCTGTGTAACAGACTACAACAAATTTATGGGGGGTGTAGACCTTTCCGACCAGGTGCTTCAGCCTTACCTGGTGAAGCGCAAAAATAAGGCCTGGTACAAAAAGGTAGCAATCTACCTCATCCAGGTTGCGACCTATAACAGTTTTGTTATTTTCAAAAAAGCCCAAGGAACGCTCACTTTCCTTCAATTTCAGGAGAAGGTCATTGAGCATCTCCTTTTTGAGTCCACTATACCGGCACAATCCTGCGAATCTGAGGATGTGCGCAGGCTTTCAGAGCGCCACTTTTTACACCCTATTCCCTCCACTGAGACCCAAAAATATCCCCAAAAAAGGTGACGGGTATGTAGCAGGCATGGTAGGAGGAGGGATACCCGCTTTTATTGCCCCATGTGTCCAACAAAACCAGCCCTTTGTAACTATCCCTGTTTCGAAACCTTTCACACGGTTGCAAATTACTAGAATTTAACACAAAAAAAAATAATGGGTTGGGGGCCTTTTTAGGGAGTCAATTTCTTTATATTTTCTTTTTAGTTCGTGGGCTTTCCAAGTAGGGATTATTTCTTGTGGGAGAGGTTGTAGAGCACATTTTTTTCAGACCGTGAAACTAATTTTACCCCTTATGATTTTTTTTATTTATTTGTGGGTGATCAAGTGCTGGAATTAATTGTCCAGTACAAAATCCCACATCCACAATTTTTTTTATTTTGACTGTTCTTATGACTATGTCCTGCCACATACGGCTGTTACATTCCTAATTCTGTACCGTGATACGGGCATGATCTTTTTTTTTATTTGGAGGATCTCTAATAATCGAGCTGTTCCTTATCAATACACCATGGGCTTTGTTACGGTTCTTCTGGAAATACTGACATCATTTTGGGGATTAGTGATCCTTTACTGTTCCTATAGATGGTTTTGGACACTGTCCTTTTATATATTCTGTAGGTGATTGGTTGTTTTGTGCACATAGCGGTTCCTACCTTGCCGGGCAGGGGCCTGTTATGGTGTACCGCGTCACTTGGCACATTCGTCCCTCATAAGGATTGATGGAGCTAAAGAGACGTTGTACAACCAGTCACTGAAAAAAAAAATCCTTGTCATGACAGCCCTGCAGGTGTTCTTCTATCTAGTGAAGACTCGAGTTTGCAACATAGTTGGATACATTTTCCTCCATTTGTTTGAAGATATTGCCCGTCACTCCAGTACAGTTTATTTTTTCCTCTCTGACTGATTTTATATTAGGACAGAATTCTGTCCACAATGACATCATAATGGCACCAACTGCTTCTTCAGCAAGACATAGTCATAAGTACAGGCAAATACGTCTATAGCGACATGTATCCGTTATGAATACACGGCTTCACTTCTCTTCTGTGCCGCACAAATTTATTAATGTGGCGTATTTCTAACAAAATAACCTTCTACCACGTCTCCTCTATTTCATGTGGAAACGTAATAAAAGCTTGAAGAAAACATTATATACCCATAGTGTCTGAAATGATACCCATTATTTCCTCCTTTAAAACATTTTTGGTCCGCATGCCCACTACACCACTAGATGAATACCTTTAGGGGTTTAGTTTTTAAAATGGGGTCATTTCTGCGTGGTTTTTTTTTGTTCAGGCAGCTCAATGCCTCTAAATGCATGATATGGGGCCTAGAATTTATTCAATTGTGCCCTGAAAGCCAAAGGGTGCTCCCTCTCTTTTTGGCCCAGCCACAGGTCTAATAAGCAGATTATGGCAACAATGAGAGTATTTTTGAAAACAGGAGAAACAGGGTGATAGATTTTGGGGTGTGTTTCTTCATTTTCATGTTCGCTTTACAAAGAAATCGGTCTTTAAAGTGATACTTTTATATAAAAAGTGTTTTTTTTATTTTATTTCACCAGCTATGCATTAAATTTAGCAAAAAACTGTGGGGTCAAAATACTCACTACACCCCTAGATAAATACCTTAAGGGGTCTAGTTTTCTAAATGGGGTCGTTTATGGGGAGTTTCTATCGTTCTGGTAGTTCAAAACCTCTCCAAATGTACAATGGGGCCTAAAACAATTTCAAGCAAAATAGGAGTCCTGAAAGCCACCGGGTGCTCCCTTTCTTTCGGGCCCTGCTGTGTGTCCAGGCAACACATTAGGGTCACAATGGGGGCATTTTTGAAAACAGGAGAAACAGGGTGATAGATTTTGGCATGTGTTTCTTCATTCTTATGGTCGCTTTACACAGAAATCGGTCTTCAAAGTGATACTTTTATGAAAAAAGTGAATTTTTATTTTTTTTCACCTGCTATGCATTAAATTTAGCAAAAAACTGTGGGGTCAAAATACTCACTACACCCCTAGATAAATACCCTAAGGGGTCTAGTTTTCTAAATGGGGTCGTTTATGGGGAGTTTCTATCGTTCTGGTAGTTCAAAACCTCTCCAAATATACAGTGGGGCCTAAAACATTTTCAAGCAAAATATGAGTCCTGAAAGCCTCTGGGTGCTCCCTTCCTTTCAAGCCCTGCTGTGTGTCCAGGCAATGCATTAGAGTCACAATGGGGGCATTTTTGAAAACAGGAGAAACAGGGTGATAGATTTTGGGGTGTGTTTCTTCATTCTTATGGTTGCTTTACACAGAAATCGGTCTTCAAAGTGATACTTTTATGAAAAAAGTGAATTTTTATTTTTTTTCACCTGCTATGCATTAAATTTAGCAAAAAACTGTGGGGTCAAAATACTCACTACACCCCTAGATAAATACCCTAAGGGGTCTAGTTTTCTAAATGGGGTCGTTTATGGGGAGTTTCTATCGTTCTGGTAGTTCAAAACCTCTCCAAATGTACAGTGGGGCCTAAAACATTTTCAAGCAAAATAGGAGTCCTGAAAGCCTCCGGGTGCTCCCTTTCTTTCGGGCCCTGCTGTGTGTCCAGGCAATGCATTAGAGTCACAATGGGGGCATTTTTGAAAACAGGAGAAACAGGGTGATAGATTTTGGCGTGTGTTTCTTCATTCTTATAGTCGCTTTACACAGAAATCGGTCTTCAAAGTGATACTTTTATTAAAAAAGTGAATTTTTATTTTTTTTCACCTGCTATGCATTAAATTTAGCAAAACACTGTGGGGTCAAAATACTCACTACACCCCTAGATAAATACCTTAAGGGGTCTAGTTTTCTAAATGGGGTCGTTTATGGGGAGTTTCTATCGTTCTGGTAGTTCAAAACCTCTCCAAATATACAGTGGGGCCTAAAACATTTTCAAGCAAAATATGAGTTCTGAAAGCCTCTGGGTGCTCCCTTCCTTTCAAGCCCTGCTGTGTGTCCAGGCAACACATTAGGGTCACAATGGGGGCATTTTTGAAAACAGGAGAAATTCATCCCTTCCAAACGAGCCAGATATGGGGTGAAATTGTACAAAGTGTGCGAGAGCACAACGGGTTACACCTGCGGTTTCAAAATCTATGAAGGCAGGGACTGCCAAATTTATACCCCAGGCTGCCCAGAAACTATTGGCACCTCTGGCAAAATTGTGTGGAACCTAATGGAGCCATTTCTGCACAATGCACAATGCAAAATGGGGTCACTTGTGGGGGTTTCCACCATTCTGACACCTATGAGCCTCTGAAAACCTGGCTTGGTGCAGGAAAACAAAATGTACTACAAAATTTATAATATTATTACTTAACTTGTAAATTTTTTTTTTAAAGTAAAGAGATGGAAATATATATTTAATAAAAAAAAAATTGTACAGTATGTGTGTGTGTGTGTGTGTGTGTGTGTGTGTGTGTACATATGTGACATATTGCAGTTAAAAATAGGGAAAAATGATAATTTTTACAAAATTTCTTCAATTTTTCTATTTTTTAAGTTATTTCCGCAAATCGTATCAGTCTACTTTTACCACTAAAATAAAGTACAACATGTGACGAAAAAACAATGTCAGAATTACTTGGATATTCAAAACTTTCACAGAGTTATTCTCTGATAAAGTCACACATACCAGATTTGACAAATTTGGCTTGGTCATTAAGGTCCAAACAAGCTTGGTCACTAAGGGGTTAAACATGCGTATCAAAAAAATTTAGATACATCTCAAGAAGCATGCCTTGTAGAAAAAGTACATATAGCACATAACAAAGATGTTTTAAAGAAAAGACATTCAAACAATTTTATTACAACATTTAATAAAGATCATAATGTTATTAGAAGTGCATTGCAAAAACATTGGAATATACTTTTAAACGATCCGATTTTAAATAAAATTATCCCTATAAAACCAGGGATAACATTCCGTCGGGGGAGAACTATTAAAAATATATTAGCACCTAGTAGGTTGAAAACGAATATCCGCACCTCTACCCAAGATCATTATTATAAACCAGCAGGGATCCATAAATGTGGGAAAAGAAACTGTTTGTGTTGTTTTAATATTAACAAAGGAAAAACTCGTTACATCAAACGTAACACAAGAAATATTTGAAATTGATACTTATATGAACTGTGAAACTGATTATGTAATTTATATGATTGAATGTGAGTGCGGATTGCAATATATTGGAAGAACAACCCAAACACTAAGAAAGAGATTAAATGGTCACCGCTTTAATGCAAAAAACGGTTTTCTCAAACATAGCTTATCAAGGCATTTATTATATAACCATTCATCTGATTTTTCTAAAATAAAAATTTCCCCAATCGAACAAGTAAATGTTAAAACACACAACAGAATCTCTACCCTGAATAAAAGGGAGTCCTTCTGGATATTTAAATTTGGGACCTTGAGCCCAAACGGACTCAATGAAAAAATCGATCAAGTGTAGTTTGAACGATCTATTAAAATACAATGACATCTGTATTCAAAATGATAGGATAAGATTGAGTGTGACACACCTACAAAGAACAAATAATAATGGGAATATTTCTCTTCTTAAAATCAAATATATATATATATATATATAAAAAACAGGAGCGTCTGGCTCCCGACAATTAGATTCAAACGAACAGCAATGAAACTAGAAGCATTTTTTACCAGTAACACAATTATCTTAGTTAGAATAAAGGATAGCATCAAAACTATCAAAAAGAATAAACACAATTATCAAAGAAACTAAGAGTACTAACACTGTCTGTCAGCGGCGAGAATATGCGGACGATGATGATTTTTTTGAAATATACGGTCACCTGCATATAAACATATATATATATATATATATATATATATATATATATATATATATATATATATATATAACATCAGTAGAGGAAAAAACATACACACACCTGTGCTGAAACGCCCATGATGAACCTTCACCTTGCCAGTTTAACCTGGAAGTGAAGCATATGATACAAGTATATAAGATGATGTATTGTAGCCAAATTTATGTGCCTGATGAAGACCACAGTGCGTGGTTGAAACGCGTTGCAGCAATCGAATTTTATATTGTTCTTTTTTAATAATAAAATCGTTGAAAATATACCCTGACGATTTTGTGAAGATACCAGTACAATCTACACCTGAGCGCCCGTTCAGAGGAGCAGCTTTTTCTTCCTAATCTGCATTACTTCAAAACCGCAAGGAGAGGAGTTCCTGATACGAATTCACCCCATGCGGTTATGGCTCCAGAGGCAAGCACAGTGTGAACAAGCGTGTACAAGCTACAAAGTTAAGTTGTGCTGGCGACATTGCACAACTCACCAAGGTGAGCTCCATTCATTAAGTTACTCATTATCTTACAAATACCAGAACGATATCACCTTAGAGGAGCGCCGTTTTTTTCTCTTTTTTTATCCCCCTTTTTACCTCAAGAGTCCACCGATATGGCATCGCCATACCCTGGAGAACCCGGTTAATATTTTATGAGGTATTTGTGGCACAAACTGGGCATAACATATAGTGCACTAAAATGGCACATCAGTGGAAAATTGTAATTTTCACTCTGCACCATCCGCTGCGCATTAAACCCTTGGTGCACCATGACTTAATAGCATGTCGTGGTGTGGGGGGTGATATATGGAGCGTCTCACGCGCTGAGCCCGCACCATACACTTCGGGTGTCAGCTGTGTGTTACAGCTGATACCCGGGACTGACAGACAGAAACAGCGAACAAGCTGTTACAGGAGCCTGTAAAAATGACAATATACTGCAATACATTAGTACTGCAGTGTATTCTACCAGTGATCTAACGATCGGTGGCTCAGGTCTTCTAGGGGGACTAATAAAATATGTAAAAATAAAAAGTAAATAGTTATTATTAGTGGAAAAAATTAAATATTTAAAGTCCAAAAAGAAACCCTTTTCACATTTTTTCTCTAAAGTAATGTAAAAAAATACACAAAATACACAAAATTGGTATCGCTGCGTCCGTAAAAGTCCAAGCTATTACAATATACCATTATTGAACTCGCACGGTGAACGCCGTGAAAAATAAAGAATTTTAAACTGCAAAATTGCAGTCTTTTGGTCACCTTGGCTCTACCAAAAAATGTAATAAAAAGTGCTCAAAAAGTCATATGTACCAAAAAATTATAACAATAAAAACTACAGCTCGTCCCGCAAAAAATATGCCCTCACACCGCTCTATTGACGGAAAAATAAAAAAGTTGTGGCTCTCGGAAAGCGGGGAGGAAAAACGAAAAAGAAAAAAGCAAAACATGGATCAGTTCGGAAAGGGTTAATTACTTTCTAATGAAAAAAACATTTATGACCACATGTGAGGTATTGCCGTACTCGGGAGAAATTGCTTTACAAATGTTGGGCGGCATTTTCTCCTTTATCCTTTGTGAAATTTAAAAAATTCAACATTTTAGTGGAAATAATGTTGATATTAATTTTCACGGCCTAATTCTAATAAATTCTGCAAAAGACGAGTGGGGCCTAAATGCTCACTATATCCCTAGATAGATTCCTTAAGTGGTGTAGTTTCCCAAATGGGGTCACTTTTGGGGGGCTTCCACTGTTTCGCTCTCTCAGTGGCTTTGCAAATTCAACATAACACCCAAAAACTATACCAGCTAAATTTGAGCTCCAAAAGCCAAATACTGCTCCTTCCCTTCTAAGCCCCGGTGTGGGTCCAAACAGCAGTTTATTACCACATATGGGGTATTTACGTAATCAGGAGAAATTGTTTTACAAATGTTGGGGTGCTTTTTCTCCTTTATTCCTTGTAAAAATTAAAAATGTCTAAGTTCTTACAGAAAAAAAGTTGATTTTTACCTTTACAGACTAAGTCCAATGAATTCAGCAAAACAACTGTGGGGTCAGAATGCTAACTTTACCCCTAGAAAAACTCCTTGAGGGGTGTAGTTTCCAAAATGGGGTCACTTTTGGGGGGTTTCCGCTGTTTTCATTCCTCCAGTGCATTGCAAACGCGACACGGCACTAAAAACTATTCCAGCAAAATCGGAAGAAATTTTTTACATATGTTGGGGTGTTTTTCTACTTTTATTCCTTGTAAAAATTTTACATTTCTATGTTTTTTTCACAAAAAAAGTAGATTTTCATCTTCACATACTAATTCAAATAAATTGAAAAAAAAAAAACTGTGGGTTCAAAATGCCAACTATACCCATAGATAAATTCCTTGAGGGGTATAGTTTCCAAAATGGGGTCACTTTTGGGGGGTCTTTACTGTTTTGGTACCACAAGACCTATTCAAACCTGACATGGTGCCTAAAATTTATTCTAGAAAAAGGAGGCCCCAAAATCCACTAGGTGCTCCTTTGCTTCTGAGGCGGGTGTTTCAGTCCATTACCGCACTAGGACCACATGTGGGATATTTTTAAAAACTGCAGAATCTGGGCAATAAATATTGAGTTGCATTTCTTGGGTAAAACCTTCTGTGGTACAGAAAAAATTGATTCAAAATGAATTTTTGAAAAAAAAAATGAAATTTGTAAATTTCACATCTACTTTGCTTTAATTCCTGTGAAATGCCTAAAGGGTTAAAACACTTTCTGAATGCTGTTTTGAATACTTTGAGGGGGCCGTTTTCAAAATGGGGTGATTTATGGGGACTTTCTAATATATAAGGCCCTCAAAGCCACTTCAGAACTGAACTGGTCCCTGTAAAAATAGGCTTTTGAAATTTTCTTGAAAATATGAGACATTGCTGCTAAAATTCTAAGCCTTGTAACGTCCTAGAAAAATAAAATAATATTCAAAAAACGATGCAAACATAAAGTAGACATATGGGAAATATAGACTAGTAAGTATTTTGTGTGGTATTAGTATCTGTCTTACAAGCAAATACATTTAAATTTAGAAAAATGCTAATTTTTGCTAATTTTCTCTAAATCTTGGTGTTTTTTACAAATAAATATTGAATTTATCGACCAATTTTTTTTCCCTAACATAAAGTCCAATATGTCACGAGGAAACAATCTCAGAATCACTTGGATAGGTAAAAGCAGTCCGGAGTTATTACCACATAAAGGGATACATGTCCGATTTGAAAAATCGGCTTTGTCCTGAAGGCCAAAACAGTCTCAGTCCTGAAGGGGTTAAATGTACAGCAGGCCGCAGCACGTAGAAAGTACTGATGACAGGCCGCGTTGCAGCTAAAACATGCGACACATTTATTAAGAGTCGTTCGCCTGTTAATAAATGTGTTGCATCTTACTCCAGCAAACTGTTTAATAGGACTGGTGTATGAAACGGCAGTATTAAAGGGAATGTGTGGCTAGAAATTATATATATTTTTTTTCAGTTAAACAGTTAGTATATAAATGATTACACATTGTTTTAATTTTTTTATTTTTTTCACAAGTCAGGAAATATTATAAATTAGATTCTAATTTATAACATTTCCATGTGCTGGTCACTAGAGGGAGCAATTCCCAAAATTGCAGCATTGGCATGTGGTAAGGCAACCTCATTGCCTTATGCTGCAAATTTGGAGTAGACACACTCGCTCTGCCCCAGCACACACCAGTAAACATACCTACCAACTTTCAAGTATCTAATCTAAGTAATCTCCGCCCACACATACCCAGTTCATCCCACTCAGTATTATGTTCACATAGGACCCCCCACACAGTATAATGACAAATAGCTGCCCCCATACAGTTTAATGCCCCCTTAACTACCCCTAGTACCAGTGCGCACATATAAAGCGCAAGTGCCCATATAGATAGTGTCACACACAGTGCCCAAGTAGATGGTGCCACCCCCCCCCAGGGATTCCACTCCAGGAGGAGCCACTGCCGTCACGGTCCATATATGGACAGTGACGTAAGGCATTCCCTATAGGAGCAGAATCCCTGTCCAGAGCGTCGGCCACACTGTGGCCGGGGATTGCACTCCAGGAGGAGCCCTTGATGTAATTGTACATATATGGACAGTGACATCAGGGGTTCCGCCTAGGAGCGGAATCCCCGGCCAGACCATCGGCAATGCAAAGGCAGTGGATTCCGCTCCAGGAGTAGTCCCCGACGTCAATGTTCATATATGGATAGTGAGACAAGGGGCTCTGCACTTAAAGTAGCGCTGTGCCCGGGAATTCCTCGGCGAGTGGTACTAATATTGATGCAGGGAGCTGACTATCCCTTACATTAGCATTGGATTTAACTGTATCTGCATCCTGAGGACGCAGATACAGTTGACACCAAGACATACCACCGGCTGCTTGGGACAGCGTAACACCGCCCGGAATCCTGGACTGTCCTGCTGTATCCAGGACGGTTAGGAGGTATACTGTAAATAGGACCATGCACATGCGCAGATTCCACAGTAAATGCTTGTTCATGAGCCTGCAAAGGAGGAGCTGCTCAGTTTGCCATTAGGGTGATGACTGACGGATAAGGCCTCGTTCACATCTGCACTATTGTCTCTGGTAAAATCACGGCCCACCGCCTGACGGCAAGCCAATGGAACCCACTAAAGTCAATGGGTTCCGTCGGCAGGTGGCGGTTTCCGTTGTGCGATGGAACCGTTGCTTCCGTTATTCCTTTGTTCTGCACCACTGATGGAGCAGAACAACGAAACAAACACACCAACGCAGGTGTGAACAGGACCTTAGAGAGATAACTGAAAACAGCAGCTGACCATAAACTGAAATACACTGCAGGTACAGAAGACAAATGGTAGACCAATTAGAAATGTGATTTATTTAGCAAAATACATGCGAGGCAATTAAAAAAAAACTGTGCAAAGGTGTACATAGCCTTTAAGAAATCAGGAGGCATATTTTCAGATTCTGTTGGACTTCTCCCATATACCGGCATTTCAGGCATCCTATTGGTCCACGGTGTCCTCAATGCCCACCCCATTTACTTTACCCCGAGATAATGGTGGGCTGGTACATACAAGGATAATGGTGGTTATGTATGGGGATGATGGCTGGTGTATACAGGGATGATGGGAGTCCCTTATATAACCCCCATATTCCCTGTATATTACCCCCAAAAGGAGAGATGAGCAGCACATCGCAGTCCAAAACTCATGGAAAACTATTTTATGTTTCACCCATCCCACCCATCGCTGGATGTGGGTATACTAGCACACATGACTAATATGATAATATTTTAATATAGAATTGTACATCCTAGTATAATAGCTAAAGAAAATTAGCTTCTGAGGTTTAGAGTTGGTTATATGTCGAAATTTTGATCTAAGGTATGCGCACCGTGACGGGCGGTAGTCATGTAGACTGAACGCTTCCATGATTTGAATACGCTGTGACGTGGCACTTTGGGTCACGTGAACGTGGTATACAGTTTACATCAACACTTTCATGACATATATTGTGGTTCACGCTTGGGCATTGGAGATGAAGAAGACTGGAAGTCAACCTGGCGTTCTGGGCCGGATGAAGAAGAAAAGAGAACATGAAAGACTCCAATCTGAGAAGATGTCACCTGTGAGTCACTGAATTTCACTACACTTATATTTATCAAATGAGTTGAAAAATGACTTGAAAGTATAGTCAAGACATTCACAAGGTTAGAAATAATGATTTTTATTTGAAATAATAATTTTCTCCTTCAAACTTTGCTTTCGTCAAAGAATGCTCCATTTGCAGCAATTACAGCATTGCAGACCTTTGTCATTCTAGCTGTTAATTTGCTGAGGTCAGGAGAAATTTGACCCCAGGCTTCCAGAAGCCCCTTCCACAAGTTGGATTGGCTTGATGGGCACTTCTTGCGTACCATACGGTCAAGCTGCTCCCACAACAGCTCAATGGGGTTGAGATCTGGTGACTGCGCTGGCCACTCCATTACAGATAGAATACCAGCTGCCTGCTTCTTCCCTAAATAGTTCTTGCATAATTTGGAGGTGTGCTTTGGGTCATTGTCCTGTTATAGGATGAAATTGGCTCCAATCAAGTGCTGTCCACAGGGTATGGCATGGTGTTGCAAAATGGAGTGATAGCCTTCCTTATTCAAAATCCCTTTTACCTCGTACAAATCTCCCACTTTACCAGCACCAAAGCAACCCCAGACCATCACATGACCTCCACCATGCTTGACAGATGGCGTCAGGCACTCTTCCAGCATCTTTTCAGTTGTTCTGCGTCTCACAAATGTTCTGTGTGATCCAAACACCTCAAACTTTGATTCGTCTGTCCATAACACTTTTTTCCAATCTTCCTCTGTCCAATGTCTGTGTGCTTTTGCCCATATTAATCTTTTCCTTTTATTAGCCAGTCTCAGATATGGCTTTTTCTTTGCCACTCTGCCCTGAAGGCCAGCATCCCGGAGTCGCCTCTTCACTGTAGACGTTGACACTGGCGTTTTGCGGGTTCTATTTAACCCCTTCCCGCTCCTTGACGTACTATTACGTCATGGCAGCTGTATCGTTCGCGCTCCATGCCGTAATAGTACGTCTCGGGAGTAACGGCCGTTTCGGCCGTCCTCCCGACACATACAGGAGCTGTGACGCTGCTGTCTTGTTCAGCAGCTGTCACAGCTCCTACAGCGGGGACCGATCGCTGTGTCCCCGCTGATTAACCCCTTAAAAGCCGCGTTCTATAGAGATTGCGGCTTTTTAGGGGTTAAGCTGCCATCGCCGGCCTGCTACGCGATAGCGGCCGGCGATGGTGACTATGGCAACCAGACACCAAACAATGGCGTCCGGCTATGCCATAGACGGAAGCCTAGTGGGTCCTGACAACGTCAGGACCCACTATGCTTGCTGTCAGTGAGTAGCTGACAGTTCTAATACACTGCACTACGCATGTAGTGCAGTGTATTAGAATAGCGATCAGGGCCTCCTGCCCTCATGTCCCCTAGTGGGACAAAGTAATAAAGTAAAAAAAAAGTTAAAAAAAGATGTGTAAAAATAATAAAATAAAAGATTTAAAAGTAATAAAAGTAAAAATCCCACCTTTTCCCTTATCAGTCCTTTATTATTAATAAAAATATATAAACAAACAAATAAACTATACATAATTGGTATCGCCGCGTCCGTAACGGCCTGAACTACAAAATTATTTCATTATTTATCCCGCACGGTGAACGCCGTAAAAGAAAATAATAATAAACCGAACCACAATCACAATTCTTTGGTCACTTCACCTCCCAAAAAATGGAATAAAAAGAGATCAAAAAGTCGCATGTCCCTAAAAATGGTCCTGATCGAAACTACAGTTCGTTACGCAAAAAATAAGTCCTCGCACGGCTTTATTGATTGTAAAATAAAAACGTTCTGGCTCTTAGAATAAGGAAACACCAAAAGTGAATGATTGTTTACAAAACATATTTTATTGTGCAAACGCCATAAGACATAAAAAAAAACTATAAACATCTGGTATCGCCGTAATCGTATCGCCCCGCAGAATAAAGTGAATATGTCATTTATAGAGCACGGTGAATGCTGTAAAAAAAATAGAATAAAAAAACAATCGTACTATTGCTGTTTTTTAGTCACCACGCCACCTAAAGATAGAATAAAAACTGATCAAAAAGCTGCATGCACCCCAAGAAAACTACAATGGATTCCTCAAGGGGTCTAGTTTCCAAATTGGGGTCACTTTTGGGGGGTTCCCAATGTTTTGGCACCACAAGACCTCTTCAAACCGGACATGGTGCCTAATAAAAAAGAGGCCTCAAAATCCTCTAGGTGCTCCTTTGCTTCGGAGGCCGGTGCTTCAGTCCATTAGCACACTAGGGCCACATGTGGGATATTTCTCAAAACTTTAGAATCTGGGCAATAAGTATTCAGTTGCGTTTCTCTGATAAATCCTTTTGTGTTATAAAAAAAATGTTATAAAGAGGATTTTCTGACAAAAAAAAAAATGTAAATTTCACCTCTACTTTGCTCTAAATTTTTGTGAAACACCTAAAGGGTTCATAAACTTTCTACATGCTGTTGTGAATACTTTGAGGGGTCTAGTTTCTAAAATGGGGTATTTGATAGGGGTTTCTAATATATGGGCCCCTCAAAGCAACTTCAGAACTGAACTGGAACCTAAAAAAATAAATAAATGAGGCAATACTTCGCTTCTTACATTATACTGATAATGAGCCGTGCCCACCCCGAGATGACCCCAGTTTTGACCGTTTGTATAAACGGAGACCCCTATTAGACCGTTCCAGTGCCCGGTTTTCCCAATCATACACCCCGAGAAGTGTATTTCTATTGATGAGTCCCTTGTACATTTTAAAGGGAGGGTTCAATTCCGCGAGTACCTGCCGGGTAAGAGGGCAAGGTATGGCGTGAAGATGTATAAGCTGTGAGAGTGCATCAGGGTATACCTACACATTTAGGATATATGAAGGAAAGGCCACCCCCAAACCAGACTGCATCCTGGACTACAATAGGTACATGGGAGGGGTGGACTTGTCAGATCAAGTCCTGAAGCCCTACAGCGCCATGCGGTGTGATATAAGAAGCTGGCCGGGCACATCATACAGATGGCTTTGTACAATGCGTACGTGCTACGTCGATGTGCAGGCCAAACGGGAACTTTCCTGGAATTTCAAGAGGTGATTATCAAGAACCTAATCTTTAGGGACCAAGAAGGGGGGGCACCCAGTACTTCTGGAAGTGGGGCCACACGCATCGTACCATGGCAACACTTTCCAGGAGAAGTTCCCCAAACTGGCAAGAAGGGAAAAAGTCAAAAGAGGTGCAAAGTCTGCTATAAGAGGGGGATAAGGGAGGACACAATATATCAATGTGACACGTGTCCCGAATAACCAGAGCTCTGTATGAAAGTGTTTTAAAATTTATCATACATCCCTTGGTTTATAATTTACCCCAATTTTACTTACCCTGATGCACTCTGCACAGCTTATCCGCCGTCGTATTTCCCCTCTGGGCCCTGCTGTGTGCCCAGGCAGCTGATAACAGCCACATGTAGGGTATTGCCATACCCGGGAGAACCCACATTACAGTTTATGGGGTGTAGGTCTCCGGTCAAAATGCTCACTACACCTCTAGATGAATGCCTTAAGGGTGTAGTTTTTAAAACGGGGTCACTTCTTGCGGGTTTCAACTGTACTGGTACCTCAGGGGCTTCTGCATACATGACTTCGCACTAGAAAATCCCGAGTAGGCCAAATGGTGGTCCTTTCCTTCTGAGCCCTCCCATGGGCCCAAACGGCAGTTTATCACAACAAATGGGGTATTGCGGCACTCAGAACAAATTGTGCAACAGAATGGGGTATTTTGTTTCTTGTGAAAATAAGAAATTTTCAGCCAAAACTACATATTATTTGACAAAAATAAGTTCTGTGAAGAAACTATGGGGTCTAAATGGTCACATTACCCATAAATGAATTCCTTGAGGGGTGTAGTTTCCAAAATGGGGTCACTTCTGGTGGGTTTCCATTGCTTTGATACCTCTGGGGCTCTGCAAATGCGACATAGCACCCGAAAACCAATCCAGCAAAATCTGTACTCCAAAGAACACACAGCGCTCCTTCCCTTCTGAGGCCTCCCATGGGCCCAAACGGCAGTTTATTGCCACAAATTGGGTATTGCTGCACTCAGGAGAAATTGGGCAACACAATTGAGTATTTAGTTCCCTGTGAAAATAAGAAATTTTGGTAAAAAATTACATCTTATTGGAAAAAATGTCATTTTTTTAATGTCACAGCCCAATTGAAATAGGTGCTGTGAAAAAACTGTGTGGTCAAAATGCTAACAACAACCATAAATGAATTCCTTGAGGGGTGTAGTTTCCAAAATGGGGTCACTTTTGGTGGGTTTCCATTGCTTTGATACCTCTGAGGCTCTGCAAATGCGACATGGCACCCGAAAACCAATCCAACAAAATCTGGACTCCAACAAACATATAGCGCTCCTTTCCTTCTGAGCCCTCCCATGGGCCCAAACGGCAGTTTATCACCACAAATGGGGTATTGCCACACTAAGGACAAATTGGGCAACAAAATGGGGTATTTTTTTCCCTGTGAAAATAAGAAATTTTGATCACAAATGAAATTTTATTGGAAAAAATTACATTTTTTTCATTTCAGAGGTCAATTCAAATACGTGCTGTGAAAAAACTGTGCGGTCAAAATGGTAACAACAACCCTAAATGAATTCCTTGAGGGGTGTAGTTTCCAAAATGGGGTCACTATTGGGGGATTCCTACTGTTTTGACACCTCAACACCTCTTCAAACCTGGCATGCTGCCTAAAATATATTCTAATAAAAAAGAGGACTCAAAATGCACTAGGTGCTTCTTTGCTTCTAGGGCTTGTGTTTTATTCCACGAGCACACTAGAGCCACATGTGGGACATTTCTAAAAACTGCAGAATCTGGACAATACATATTTAGTAGTATTTCTCTGGTAAAACCTTCTGTGTTACAGAAAAAAAAAATGAATACAATTGAAATTCAGCAAGAAAAATGAAATTTGCAAATTTCACCTCCACTTTGCTTTAATTCCTGTGAAATGCCTGAAGGGTTAAAAAAACTTTCTAACTGCTGTTTTGAATACTTTGAGGGGTCTAGTTTTTAAAATGGGGTGTTTTATGGGGGTTTCTAATACATAGGCCCCACAAAGCCACTTCAGAACTGAAGAGGTACCTTAAAAAAAGGCTTTTGAAATTTTCTTAAAAATATGAGAAATTGCTGTTTATGTTCTAAGCCTTGTAACGTCCAAGAGAAATAAAAGAATGTTCAAAAAACGATGCCAATCTAAAGTAGACATATGGGAAATGTGAACTAGTAACTATTTTGGGTGGTATAACCGTCTGTTTTACAAGCAGATGCATTTAAATTCTGAAAAATGCAATTTTTTCAAAATTGTCTCTAAATTTTGCAATTTTTCACCAATAAACACTGAATATATCGACCAAATTTTACCACAAACATGAAGCCCAATGTGTCATGAGAAAACAATCTCAGAATCGCTTCGGTAGGTTTAAGCATTCCGACGTTATTACCACATAAAGTGAAATATGTCAGATTTGAAAAATGGGCTCTGAGCCTTAAAGGGAATGTGTTGCCAGAAAAACATGTTTTTTTAAAAAAAATTAAACATTTAGTGTGTAGGTGATTAAACATTGTTCAAATTTTTTTTATTTTTTTCACGAGTCAGGAAATATTATAAATTAATTCTAATTTATAATACTACCCATTTTTGGTCACTAGATGGAGCTATTCCCAAAATTGCAGCATTGCAACATTGGGTTAAAAGCCCTCGCTCTAGTGAGCTCTCAGCATCCCCCCTCCTTTATCCTGGCTAGTGCCGGGATAAACGAGGGGTTTGAACGGTGTAACCTCCTACACTGTGTGTCGCCATTTTTTGAGCTAACACACAGTGTAGTAGGTTTACATACAGTAGTAAACACACACAAACACGAACATACATTGAAATCTCTTACCTGCTCCTGCCGCCGCGGCTCCCTCCGGCCCGTCCGCTCCGTTTGCTGCCGCTGGTCCAAGTGCACAAATTCGGAAGCCGCGACCGGAAGTAGTAATATTACTGTCCGGCCGCGACTTCCGGTCCACAGGAAAATGGCGCCGGACGGCGCCAATTTCGAATTGGACTGTGTGGGAGCGGCGCATGCGCAGTTCCCACACAGACGCCGTACACGGAAGTCAATGGGACGGGAGCCGTTCGCAGTCCCTATGGGACTGTGGCTGCCGTATTCCATGTCTGTATGTGTCGTTAATCGACACAGACAGAAATGGAAAAAAATGGCAGCCCCCATAGGGAAGAAAAAGTGTAAAAATAAGAAAAAGTAAAACACAAACACACAAATGATTATAAACGTTTTTAATAAAGCACTAACATCTTTAACATATAAAAAAATAATTTGTGATGACACTGTTCCTTTAAGGCCAAAACTAGGCTGCGTCCTTAAGGGGTTAAGAGTGCAGCCTCCTCCAGACCAGTTACACGCTCCAAATCAACTTGGTGCCTGCATTAAAGACAGCTGTCTTACATGGTCACCTGTATAAAAGACTCCTGTCCACAGACTCCATTAATCAGTCTGACTCTAACCTCTACAACATGGGCAAGACCAAAGAGCTTTCTAAGGATGTCAGGGACAAGATCATAGACCTGCACAAGGCTGGAATGGGCTATAAAACCATAGGTAAGACGCTGGGTGAGAAGGAGACAACTGTTGGTGCAATAGTAAGAAAATGGAAGACATACAAAATGACTGTCAATCGACATCGATCTGGGGCTCCATGCAAAATCTCACCTCGTGGGGTATCCTTGATCCTGAGGAAGGTGAGAGCTCAGCCGAAAACTACACAGGGGGAACTTGTTAATAATCTCAAGGCAGCTGGGACCACAGTCACCAAGAAAACCATTGGTAACACATTACGCCGTAATGGATTAAAATCCTGCAGTGCCCGCAAGGTCCCCCTGCTCAAGAAGGCACATGTACAGGCCCGTCTGAAGTTTGCAAATGAACATCTGGATGATTCTGAGAGTGATTGGGAGAAGGTGCTGTGGTCAGATGAGACTAAAATTGAGCTCTTTGGCATTAACTCAACTCGCCGTGTTTGGAGGAAGAGAAATGCTGCCTATGACCCAAAGAACACCGTCCTGACTGTCAAGCATGGAGGTGGAAACATTATGTTTTGGGGGTGTTTCTCTGCTAAGGGCACTGGACTACTTCACCGCATCAATGGGAGAATGGATGGAGCCATGTACCGTCAAATCCTGAGTGACAACCTCCTTCCCTCCACCAGGACATTAAAAATGGCTCGTGGCTGGGTCTTCCAGCACGACAATGACCTGAAACATACAGCCAAGACAACAAAGGAGTGGCTCAAAAAGAAGCACATTAAGGTCATGGAGTGGCCTAGCCAGTCTCCAGACCTTAATCCCATCGAAAACTTATGGAGGGAGCTGAAGATCCGAGTTGCCAAGCGACAGCGTCGAAATCTTAATGATTTACAGATGATCTGCAAAGAGGAGTGGGCCAAAATTCCATCTAACATGTGTGCAAACCTCATCATCAACTACAAAAACCATCTGACTGCTGTGCTTGCCAACAAGGGTTTTGCCACCAAGTATTAAGTCTTGTTTGTCAAAGGGATCAAATACTTATTTCTCTGTGCACAATGCAAATAAATATATATAATTTTGACAATGTGATTTTCAGTGTTTTTTTTTTTTATATAATCTATCTCTCACTGGTAAAATTAACCTAGCCTAAAAATGCTAGACTGTTCATGTCTTTGACAGTGGGCAAACGTACAAAATCAGCAAGGGATCAAATACTTATTTCCTTCACTGTATCAGTGTGACACTGGCCTGTGCAGAAAGGATTGCTTCACAGCGTAACACACATCTATGGATTATTTTATTGTTTTTTTTACCCCATTATTATACCCCCTGACTATGCCCCTGATGTACTCTTCCCAGCTCACACATGCCCTCCAAACAAAACTATTACCAAGCAAATTCCACGCTCCAAAAGCCAAATGGCGCTCCCACCCATCTGAACCCTACAGTGTGCCCAAACAACAGTTTCCTTCCACATATATGGCATCATCATACCCCGGAGAACCCTTTTAAAAAATTGTGGGTTGTGTGTCTCCAGTGGCATAAGCTGGGCATGACATATTTGCCACTGAAATGGCTTATCTAGGGAAAAAATATACATTTTTACTTTGGACCATCAGCAGCGCAATCATTTATGGAAAAGACCTGTGGGGTGAAAATGCTCACTACACCCCTTAATAAATGCCATGAGGGGTGCAGTTTCCAAATGGGGTCACTTCTCAGGGGTTTCTTTTTATTATTTCACATCTGAGACTCTGCAATTGTGATCCAATACTTTATAAATCGCCAAATTAGGCCTCAATTTCGCATGGTACGCTTTCACTCCTGAGCCTGGTCGAATGTCCAGGCAAAAGATTAGGGCCACATGAAGGGTGTTTCTAAAACCAGGAAACCTAGCATAATTATTAGAGAACTGTCTTGTTATGGTGGCACAAGCTGGGCACCACATATTGGCATATCTATGGAAAAAAATCCCATTTTCACTCTGCAACATCGAGTGCACACTAATTTCTACAAAACACCTGCAGGGTTAACATGCTTACTACACCCCTAGGTAAATGCATTGAGGGGTGAAGTTTCCAAAATGTGGGCACTACTGGGGGGTTTCCACAGTTTTGGTACCACAGGCGCCCAGAAACCAATCCAGCAAAATCTGCACTCCAAATGGCGCTCCTTCCTTTCTGAGCCTTGCCGTGTGCCCAAACAGCAGTTTATGACCACATATGGGGAATTGCCATACTCGGGAGAAATTGCTTTACAAATGTTGGGTTCTTTTTGTCCTTTATTTGTTGAGAAAACAAAAAATTTTGGGGTAAAGCTACGTCTTATTGAAGAAAAAGGATTGTTTTTATTTTCACTGCCCAATTCTAATAAATTCTATGAAACATCTATGGGGTCAAAATGCTCACAATACTCCTAGATGGATTCCTCAAGGGGTGTAGTTTCCTAAATGGAGTCACTTTTTGGGCGTTTTCATTGTTTTGTCCCCTCAGGGGCTTTGCAAATGTGACATTGCCTCCACAAACCTTTCCTGCTAAATGTGATCTCCAAACGCCAAATAGCGCTCTTTCCATTCTAAACCCTGCCGTGTGTCCAAACAGCCGTTTATTACCACATGGGTACTGTTTTACTCGGGAGAAATTGCTTTACAAATTTTGTGGTGGTTTTTCTCCTTCAGTCTTTGAGGAAATTAGAAAAAATTAGCTAAAATTACATTTTCTTTGAAATAATTTCGATTTTTATTTTCAGGGCCTACTTACAATAATTTCTGCAAAAAAACTGGAGGGTCAAAACGCTCAGTGTACTCCTAGATAATTTCCTCAATGGGTGTAGTTTCCAAAATGGGGTCACTTGTGGGGGGTTTCCACTGTTTTATCCCCTCAGGGGCTTTGTAAATGTGACATGGCCTCCGCAAACCATTCCTGCTAAATGTGAACTCCAAAAGCCAAATGGCGCTCCTTCCTTTCTAAGCCCTGCCGTGTGTCCAAACAGCCATTTATTACCACATGTGGGGTACTGTTTTACTCGGGAGAAATTGCTTTCCAAATTTTGTGGTGGTTTTTCTCCTTCAGTTTTTGTGGAAATGAGAAAAAATTAGCTAAACCTACATTTTCTTTGAAAAAATTTAGATTTTAATTTTCACGGCCTGCTTCCAATAATTTCTGTAAAAAACCTCTGCGGTCAAAATGCTCACTATACCCCTAGATAATTTCCTTGAGGTTTGTAGTTTCCCAAATGGGATCACTTTTGGGGGATTTCCACTGTTTTGGCACCGCAAGAGCCCTTCAAACCTGACATGGTGCCTAAAATATATTCGAATAAAAATAAGGCCCCAAAATCCACTAGGTGCTCCTTTGCTTCTGAGGCCGGTGCTTCAGTCCAGTAGCACGCTATGGCTACAAATGGGATATTTCCTAAAACTGCAGAATCTGGGCAATAAATATTGAGTTGCATTTCTATGGTAAAACCTTCTGTGTTATAAAGAAAATTGCATTAAAAATTAATTTCTGCAAAAAAATATGAAATTTGTACATTTCACCCCTACTTTACTTTAATTCCTGTGAAAAGTTTAAAGGGTTAACAAATTTTCTAAATGCTGTTTTGAATACTTTGGGGGGTGAAGTTTTCAAAATGTTGTGACTTTTTTTTGGGTTTCTAATATATAAGGCTCTCAAAACCACTTCACAAGTGAACTGGCCCCTGTAAAAATAGCTTTTTGAAATTTTTTTTCAAATGTGAGAAATTGCTGCTAAAGTTCTAAGCCTTGTAACGTCCTAGAAAAATAAAAGGATGTTCAAAAAACGATGCCAATCTAAAGTAGACATATGGGGGATGTTAGTTAGCAATAATTGTGTGTTATAACTGCCTGGCTTACAAGCAGATAAATTTAAGTTGAGAAAAATGCAAATGTTTGCAATTTTTCGCTAAATTTTGGTATATTTCACAATTAAATACTGAACATATCGAGCAAATTTTGCCAGTAACATCAAGTCCAATGTGTCACGAGAAAACAATCTCAGAATCGCTTGGATAGGTGAAAGCATTCCCACGTTATTACCACATAAAGTGACACATGTCAGATTTGAAAAATGAGGCTCTGTCAGGAAGGTCAAAAGTGGCTAAAGAGGGAAGGGGTTAAGATATTGTATTACGGTCTGTAGCCTTTGGGGGGAATATATTAACCTTTCTACAACAGTTTACTTGCATAGAAAATGCACAAAATGCACAAATGTCAACATTTTTGGGGGCAAAAAATGGGCGGGGCTTAGCAGAAATGGCCAACAATTTTACTATAATTTACGCCAGTAACTGATGTCAATTATAGCAAAAATCTATATGTATAGTGCGGCCCAGATTTATCTCTGGGGGGCGTAACAAGGCAAAGGTCCGTGCCAGACCCATACCTCCCCCCAATCAGACTGTATGCCCCCCCAATCAGACAATAAAATACATTTTAAAAATGTACTTACCTCACCGCTCCGATTCTCCCTCCTGGATTCCCTCAGGCTCTTACAGCAGGCCGCAGCACGTAGAAAGTACTGATAACAGGCCGCGTTGCAGCTAAAAGATGCGACACATTTATTAAACTGTTTAATAGGACTGGTGTATGAAACGGCAGTATTAAAGGGAATGTGTCGCTAGAAATTTTATTTTATTTTTTTCAGTTAAACAGTTAGTATATAAATGATTACACATTGTTTTATTTATTTTTTATTTTTTCACAAGTCAGGAAATATTATAAATTAGATTCTAATTTATAACATTTCCATGTGCTGGTCACTAGAGGGAGCAAAATTGCAGCATTGGCATGTGGTAAAGCAACCTCATTGCCTTATACTGCAAATTTGGAGTAGACACACTCGCTCTAGTGTCCTCACAGAATCCCCCCTCCTTTATCCTGGCTAGTGCCAGGAGAAAGGAGGGGGTTGAATGTTCAAACTTCCTACACTGTGTGCCGCCATTTTCTGAGCTAATGCACAGTGTAGAAGGATTAGATACAGTGCTCAGCAGACAGAATAACACTAAGGCTGGGTTCACACGACCTATTTTCAGGCGTAAACGATGCGTATTATGCCTCGTTTTACCTGAAAATATGGCTACAATACGTCGGCAAACATCTGCCCATTCATTTGAATGGGTTTGCCGACGTACTGTGCAGACGACCTGTCATTTACGCATCGTCGTTTGACAGCTGTCAAACGACGACGCGTAAATTGACTGCCTCGTCAAAGAAGTGCAGGGCACTTCTTTGCCATGTAATTTGAGCCGTTCTTCATTGAACTCAATGAAGAGCAGCTCAAGATATACGAGCGTCACAGACGCCTCGTATATTACGAGGAGGAGCATTTACGGCTCAAACGACACAGTTGTTTTCTTCTGAAAACAGGCTGTCATTTCAGCCGTAAATTACAGCTAGTGTGTGAACATACCCTAACAAACACACACATCACATACACAAACATAATTTACCTGCTCCTGCCGCCGCTGCCGCCTCCGCCCTGCCGCTCCTAGTCCTTGCATCTGCGCTGCCTTCAACATATGGCCGGAAGCCGCGACCGGAAGTCGTCATCTTACTATCCGACTGTGGCTTCCGGTCCACATGAAAATGGCGCTGGATGTCGCTCTACCAAAGACCTTCCTTTTGGTCTGTGTGGGAGCGGCGTTTGCGCCGTTCCCACACAGATGGTGTATGCTATAGTGAATGGAACGGCACCCGTTCGCATTCTCTATGGGGATGTATGTGCCGTATTCCATCTCTGTATGTGTCGTTAATGGACAGATACAGAGTTGAAAAAAATGGCAGCCCCCATAGAGAAGTTAAAGAAAGAAAAAAGTAAAAAGTACAACAAAAAAACACAAATAAATGCAATTTATTTTAATGACATACTAAAAGCAATATTATATATATATAAAAAAAAAAAAAATTTTCATGACACCTTCCCTTTAAAGGGGTTTTCCACGTTCTGACAACTGATGACCTATCCACTGGATAGGTCATCACTATATGATCGGCGAGTGTCCGACACCTGGACCCCGCACCGATCCGCCACTACAGCTGCCTCCGGGCACCGGACAAAACTGCCGGAGGCAGATGGCTCCGGTCAAAGAATAGAGGCCGAGCTGCAGTTCTGCCGAACGGCCGCTATGCAGTAGTCGGAGCCATCTGCTTCCGGCAGTGTTGTCCATTCCCCGGAGGCAGCTGGACTGGCAGATCGGTGCGGGGTCTGGTGTAGTAACGATTGTTTTCCCCCATACATTACCGATGATTGCTCCTTGTGACACGCTGTATCGTCGATTGGCGCTGGTTTTAATGGTCAGTATCGGGACGTCTAAAAGGACCTTTATTTCCTCAGACACCGCCATAACTAGGCATTGGAACCAACCCTTCCACCTTAGCGGGTAAAGATTAACCCCTTAGTGACCAGCCCATTTTAGGCCTTAATGACCAAGCTATTTTATTCGTTTTTCTATAGTCGCATTCAAAGAGCTATAACTTTTTTATTTTTTCGTCTACATAGCTGTATGAGGACTTGTTTTTTGCGGGATTAGTTGTGCTTTTTAATAGCACCATTTTTGGGTACATATAATTTTTATATTAACTTTTATTAACCTTTTTGGGGGGGATTATAACAAAAACCTGAAATTCCGCCATTGTTCTATGCGTTTTTAAATTGACGCCGTTCACTGTGCGACGTAAATAACATGTTACCTTTATTCTATGGGTCGGTACGATTACGGCGATACCACATATGTAGAGTTTTTTTTATGTTTTGCGACTTTTGCACAATAAAAACACTTTTGAACTAATATTATTTGTTTTTGCATCGTCGCTTTCCAAGAGCCGTAACTTTTTTATTTTTCCATCAATGTAGTGATTTTTTGGGCTTGTTTTCTGCGGGATGAGACGTAGTTTTGATTGGTACTGTTTTGGGGTGCATGGGATTTATTGATTCATTTTTATTATGACTTTTTTGGGGGGCAATGGAAAAAAATTGCAATTTCGCCATGGTTTTTTGCGTTTTTTTTTACAGTGTTCACTTTGCGGTTTAAATTACATATTAACTTTATTAATGGAGTCATTACGGTCGCGGCGATACCATATATGTGTACTTTTTTTTTTTTTTTACACTTTTACTAAATAAAACCACTTTTTATGGAAAAAAATGATTTCATTTATTTTTTTACTGTACTTTTTATTAATAATCTGTATTTCACTTTGATGACTTATTTTATTAGTCCCACTAGGGGACTTTACTGTGCGATCATCCGATCGCTGCTATAATGCTCTGGTATACTTCGTATACCAGAGCATTATTGCCTGTCAGTGTAAATCTGACAGGCAATCTATTAGGACGTGCCTCCGGCGCGTCTTAACAGGAATATGTCCAGGGCAGACCTGGGGGCTTTTATCAGGCCCCCGGCTGCCATGACACCCCATCGGAGACCCGTGATTGAATTTGCGGGCCGCCGATGGGTGACAGAGGGAGCGCACTCCCTTTGTAAACAAAGTTAAATGCCGCGGTCGCTATTGACGGCAGCATTTAACGGGTTAAACGGCCGCGATCGAAGTAAACTTCGATCGCGGGCGTTGGAGCAGGAGCTCAGCTGTCATCAGACAGCTGAGCCCCGGCTCCAGCCTGCACGGGAGACCCGTGCAGGACTTAGACTAGGCTGACGTGAAAAGGTGTCAGCCTAGCCTAAAGCCCATTAGTGACTCACGTGAAAAGGCGTATTGGTGGTCACTAAGGGGTTAACCATCTAAAAGGTTCACTATATACACATAAGGGCTAAAGGTGAAAACACAGAGGGGCTCACCATATATCCAGCGTATAACTGTGTCCTTCAAATCTTACGAAGCAGGAGTTGTTCTAGATTCCTGTTTATATCCCAGACACGTTCATACCATTTTAGACAATGAATTGACATATCACAAACTTGTGGCGAAACCAAGCACCACATGTAAAGAATCTTTAAAAAATCTGCTAGAAGAAGGAATTGGATTAGGAGTATTAGCCAAGAAACAGGCAGAATACTTACTGATAGAATTCCCTATTGTTCCCATATTCCATGGGATGCCAAAAATCCATAACTTTGCATGGTCTTGAAACTTGGGTTATCTGTGACGTAGTTGGCTAGTACTCCTGCAAACAGGCCTGCCATCAGGGTAGTACCGCTGGTACTACTGTCAGGGGCCTGGCCACAAAAGTAAAATAAAGTGGGCAGCCGCCGCTCATCAAGGTTATGATCAGTGGTAATTGGTTTGTAGAAAGGAATGGGACCCATGCAGGGGCCAGAAGCAGCGGCCAGTTCTGCAACTTGGTAAGTGACTCTGTTTTAAACAGTAGATTCAGTTTAATAATTTTTTTATGTTGCCCCTTCTCTCCCACCTTCCCACCGGTCTCTCTCCCCTTCCCACCGGCCTCTCTCCCCTTACCACCGGTCTCTCTCCCCTTCCCCTCCCCAGACCCCGGTCAAGCGTCATATCCACTCTGGCCCAACTCCCGCCTCGGCCACCTTCCGTTCTCTTAGCCTACTCCTCCGCCCGCTCACAGAGTCCCTGACACTTTGCGATTGGGACCCAGATGTATTTCCTCAAATGGAATTCCACTGACTGTATGAGACCCAGACATTTCTGATGGCGGGCCTGCCTGCATACCACATATTCCGGCAATCAAGGCAATGGAATTCCATTTGAAGAAATACACCAGGTATTCCAAATGTCTACAAGAATTTATTTTAATGTCAGTGGAGTATCTGCGCTCACATAATTACTTGTGCCTTGATAGTTTTATTTTATTGCAGATAGAAGACGCCCTGATGGGGTCAAAATTCTCCCTCTCCATGGACAATTTGTTTATGACATGGTGGGAGAACAACATTTTTTCAGACGCTACATCGACAATGTTTTTTTGTTTAGGGGTCGTGATGTGGCGTCTGTACCACCATTTATGGAATACAATAAAACCAATACATTTAATTTAGAATGTTACAGGCTCGGCATCCATGGATTCTGTTACCTTCTTCGAGATTATGTTACAGGGGAATTGTAATACAGAAAAGGAATAATTTTGTGAACCCTCTTCGGGCACTACCATCCTTAATGCTAGGAGCTGTCACCCAGCTCACACCATCTAGGCAATACCTACAGGGGACCTTATAAGAAGTAGGGTAGCCTGCTCAAATGACAAGACATTTCACAACCAATGTATAAATATTGACCGTGGATTACATCTTACAGGATATTAACAATGGATGTTAAGAAGGGCATCAAAACAAAGGACACAAGAATCCATCTTGTTTAATAATAAATACTGAACCACTAGAGATCAATTACCGGTTTCTTCAACGGCATAGAGCCAAAAGTTTGGAGAAATATCAAAAAATTATTCCGAAAAAACGAACCCATGTTAAATCCGGATCCAGTCCTGACACAAATTGTGGGTAAAGGCTGCCCTTGGGTCACCTAGAGGATGAGATCTCTTAGTTACATGTTGTCACAAGTCTTTTCTACAGTGTCGCTAACAACAAAACTTGACTTTCCCCCCCCAAAATTTTTTTTTAAAAAGTACTTATGATATTGATGTGTTTATACAAATTGTACTAAGCATCATGTCATTTATGTCATTAAATGCAAACAATGTGATCGCGTGTATGTACGGATGTAGCCATCTTTATCGTGACTCGGATAACTTGCTGAAGCGTGATATCACACAACAAAAGTCATTAAAAAGTCATTGACAAAACACTGCCACTGTGTATTTAAAGAGGCTCTGTCACCACATTATAAGTGGCCTATCTTCTACATAATGAGATCGGCGCTGTAATGTAGATAACAGTGGTCCTAGTAATAAAGAGGCTCTGTCACCACATTATAAGTGGCCTATCTTCTACATGATGTGATCGGCGCTGTAATGTAGATAACAGTGGTCCTAGTAATAAAGAGGCTCTGTCACCACATTATAAGTGCCCTATCTTCTACATGATGTGATCGGCGCTGTAATGTAAATAACAGTGGTCCTAGTAATAAAGAGGCTCTGTCACCACATTATAAGTGCCCTATCTTCTACATAATGTGATCGGCGCTGTATTGTAGATAACAGTGGTCCTAGTAATAAAGAGGCTCTGTCACCACATTATAAGTGCCCTATCTTCTACATAATGAGATCGGCGCTGTAATGTAGAGAACAGTGGTTCTAGTAATAAAGAGGCTCTGTCACCACATTATAAGTGGCCTATATTGTACATGATGTGATCGGCGCTGTAATGTAGATAACAGTGGTCCTAGTAATAAAGAGGCTCTGTCACCACATTATAAGTGGCCTATCTTGTACATGATGTGATCGGCGCTGTAATGTAGATTACATCAGTGTTTTTTAATTAGAAAAATTATCATTTTTGGCGGAGTTATGACCTATATTAGCTTTATGCGAATGAGTTTCTCAATGGACAACTGGGCGTGTATTTACTATATGACCAAGTGGGCGTTGTAAAGAGGAGTGTATGACACTGACCAATCAGCGACCAATCCGCGTCATACACTTCTCTCCATTCATTTACACTGCAGATAGCGATATACTGTATCTATATCGCTATTTGCAGCCACATAAACACACTATAACGCTACTCATGTGTCATGACAATTAATATACATACGTGTATTCATTCCCCTGACCACTTCTGTAGCGTCTCTGTGATTTACAGCATAGCAGGGGTAGTCTCGCGAGATTACGCTGTAAACTGTCATTCACAGCGAGATCTCGCTGTGCTGTAAATCACAGAGACGTGCAGAGAAGTGGTCAGGAGAATAAATACACGTCACGTCCTGGCTGGAGGTAATGTATATTCATGGTCATGACACATGAGTAGCGTTATAGTGTGTTTATGTGACTGCAAATAGCGATATAGATATATCGCTATCTGCAGAGTAAATGAATGGGGAGAAGTGTATGACGCTGATTGGTCACTGATTGGTCAGCGTCATACACTCCTCTGTACAACGCCCACTTGGTCATATAGTAAAACACGCCCAGTTGTCCATTGAGAAAGTCATTAGCATAAAGCTAAAATAGGTCATAACTCTGTCAAAAATGATCGTTTTTCTAAATAAAAAACACTGATGTAATCTACATTACAGCGCCGATCACATTATGTACAAGATAGGCCACTTATAATGTGGTGACAGAGCCTCTTTATTACTAGGACCACTGTTATCTACATTACAGCGCCGATCACATCATGTACAAGATAGGCCACTTATAATGTGGTGACAGAGCCTCTTTATTACTAGGACCACTGTTATCTACATTACAGCGCCGATCACATCATGTACAAGATAGGCCACTTATAATGTGGTGACAGAGCCTGTTTATTACTAGGACCACTGTTATCTACATTACAGCGCCGATCACATCACGTACAATATAGGCCGCTTATAATGTGGTGACAGAGCCTCTTTATTACTAGGACCACTGTCACCTACATTACAGCGCCGATCACATCATGTACAAGATAGGCCACTTATAATGTGGTGACAGAGCCTGTTTAAGGCGTTGAAAGTCAAGATAAAGCCGGCTACATCTGTAGGGCGCACGATTAGAAAGTTCAAAACGCGCATTGTAGAACACATTTCAGATACAAAAACAAAAAACCACTAATGCCTCCCGGTGCAGAAAAACACTTCTTAGAAACACATAATGGTAATTTTTAAAGCTTATGGGGGAAATGTATTAACCTTTCTACGCCAGTTTTCTAAAAGGGGGCTTCCCAAAAGTGGGGGGGTGACAGCAGCTCAACAAATTTATAATAATTTACACCTGGCGTAAACTATAGTGGAAATCTCCGCCTGCTAATAATTGGCAAAAATGTCACTATGTGGAGCGTAGCAAGGTAGAGGCCCATGCCAGGCTCCTCTCCGTCCCCTCTATCGGGCAATTAAATATAAAATGAATGCTCACCTCAGCACTCCTCTTCTGGTCCCCTCATGTTCTCTCCGCAGCCTGCGGCTCATACAATGCACTGATGACGTTGAGTGCTGTGTCACATATAAAGTACCTGACGCTGCTCGGTGTCAGTGCATTGTATGGGCAGCAGGGAGCCTTAGGGGATCAAGGGGGAAGAAGAGAAGCGGAGAAAAGATTATACTTATTTTTTATTTTACATTATGTCGGATGGGAAGGGGGAATAGATGGAGCATGGCCGCGGTCGCTGCATAACGATTGTGGCGCACGAACGGCCGGAAGATGTGACACATTTAATAAATGTATTTCATCTTACATAGTTACATAGTTACATAGTTACATATAGTTACATAGTTAGTACGGCTGAAAAAAGACACATGTCCATCAAGTTCAACCAAGGGAAGGGAAAAGGGAAGGAAAAATTTCTACACATAGGAGCTAATATTTTTTTGTTCTAGGAAATTATCTAACCCTTTTTTAAAGCCATCTACTGTCCCTGCTGTGACGGCTCCTGCGGTGTCTGCTGTCCCTGCTGTGACCAGCTCCTGCGTTGACTATTCCATAGATTCACAGTTCTCACTGTAAAGAAGCCTTGTCGCCTCTGCAGCTTGAACCTTTTTTTCTCCAGACGGAGGGAGTGACCCCTTGTTTTTTGAGCGGGTTTTACAAGGAACAGGATATCACCATATTTTTTTGTATGTGCCATTAATATATTTATATAAGTTAATCATGTCCCCCCTTAGTCGTCTTTTTTCAAGGCTAAATAGGTTTAATTCTTTCAATCTTTCCTTATAACTTAAATTCTCCATGCCCCTTATTAGCTTCGTTGCTCTTCTTTGTATTTTTTCCAACTCCAGGGCATCCTTTCTATGAACTGGAGCCCAGAACTGAACTGCATATTCTAGATGAGGCCTCACTAATGCTTTGTAAAGTGGCATTATTACATCCCTGTCCCGCGAGTCTATGCCTCTTTTAATACACGACAATATCCTGCTGGCCTTTGAAGCAGCTGATTGACACTGCATGCTGTTATTGAGTTTATGATTTACAAGTACACCCAGATCCTTCTCAACAAGTGACTCCCCCAGTGTAGCGCCCCCTAGGACATATGATGCATGCAGGTTGTTGGTACCCAGATGCATAACTTTACATTTATCTACATTAAACTTCATTTGCCAAGTGGACGCCCAAACACTTAGTTTGTTTAAATCTGCCTGTAATTCATGAACATCTTCCATAGTCTGAACTATATTACATAGCTTGGTGTCATCTGCAAAAATAGAAATAGTGCTATTAATCCCTTCCTCTATATCATTAATAAATAAGTTGAATAATAGTGGTCCCAGCACTGAACCCTGGGGTACACCACTTATAACCGGTGACCATTCAGAGAAGGAATCATTGACCACAACTCTCTGGATACGGTCCTTGAGCAAATTCTCAAGCCAATTACAAACTATATTTTCTAAACCTATAGTCCTTAATTTACCCATTAGGCGTCTATGGGGGACAGTGTCAAATGCCTTTGCAAAGTCCAAAAACACTAAATCCACAGCGGCCCCTCTGTCTAGACTTCTGCTCACCTCTCATATAAACACTATATCCACAGCGGCCCCTCTGTCTAGGCTTCTCCTCACCTGTCATATAATCACTATATCCACAGCGGCCCCTCTGTCTAGGCTTCTGCTCACCTCTCATATAAACACTATATCCACAGCGGCCCCTCTGTCTAGACTTCTGCTCACCTCTTCATAAAAACAGATTAGGTTAGTTTGACAGCTTCTGTCCTTAGTAAAACCGTGCTGGCTGTCACTTATAATGCTATTTATTGTCACATAATCCTGTATATAGTCCCTCAATAGCCCCTCAAACATTTTCCCCACGATGGATGTTAAGCTTACTGGTCTATAATTACCCGGGGAAGACCTAGAGCCCTTTTTGAAAATAGGCACCACATTTGCGCTGCGCCAGTCCCTTGGCACTATACCAGTCACTAGAGATTCTCTGAATATTATGAAAAGGGGGACAGAAATAACTGAACTAAGCTCCTTAATAACTCTAGGGTGTAACCCATCTGGTCCCGGGGCCTTGTGCACATTTATTTTATTTAATTTAGCTTGGACCATCTCTACATTCATCCAATTCAGTATATCAACTGATATATTAACAGCACTGGCACCGGCTACATCAGCTGCTTCTTCTTCTGTTGTATATACAGAGCTAAAGAACCCATTTAGTAACTCTGCCTTCTCTTGATCCCCTGTGATCAACTCCCCAATACCATTATCTAGGGGTCCTACATGTTCAGACCTTGGCTTTTTAGCATTTATATACTTGAAGAATCTTTTGGGATTTGTTTTACTATCCTTGGCCACCGGCCTTTCATTTTGTATTTTTGCTAATTTTATTACATTTTTACAGATTTTATTAAGCTCTTTATATTTTACAAAGGCTACAGCTGTACCCTCAGATTTGTATTTTTTAAATGCCCTTTTTTTGTCATGTATTGCCCCTTTCACAGAAGGTGTAAGCCATGTGGGGTTTAATTTGAGTCGTTTATACTTATTACCTGTAGGAATAAATTTTGCACTATAATTACTCAAAGTAGATGTGAAAATCTCCCATTTATCATTTGTCCCATTATTTGACATTAGTTCTTCCCAGTCTATATCCTGAATTGCCGCCCTCATCCTGGGAAATTGGCTTTCTTAAAATTAAATGTTTTTGCCCTCCCAGCCTGCGTTTGTTTTTTACAGTATAGGTAAAATGTAACTATATTGTGATCACTGTTACCGAGGTTTTCACGAACATTGACATTCCCAACAAGATCTGCATTATTAGAAATGACCAGATCCAACAGAGCTTCACCTCTAGTCGGGTCTTCCACAAACTGGCCCATAAAATTTTCCTGCAACAGGTTGAGGAAATGTCTCCCCTTTGCAGTTGAAGCCGAACCATGACACCAATTAATATCCCGGAAATTAAAATCTCCCATTATCACTACAGTGCCCGCCTGTGCAGCCCGCTCCATCTGTTTATATAGCTGACCTTCCATCTCCTCAGTTATATTGGGGGGTCTATAGATTACACCAAAAGTAATTTTTTCAGTGTTTACCTCCCTTTCTAGTTCCACCCACACGGTTTCAACCTCCTCACAGTCTTCACCCACTATTGTCTCTTTCACACTCGCCTTCATATCACTTCTCACATACAGACATACACCACCACCTTCATATCACTTCTCACATACAGACATACACCACCACCTTTCCTATTTGTCCTGTCTTTACGAAAAAGTGTAAAACCCTGTAGATTTACAGCCCAGTCATGTGAAGAGTCCAGCCATGTTTCAGCAACACCAACTATATCTCCTCTACACCAAGACTTCAGCCATGCATTTAACTCCCTGAGCTCCCGCTGTCTTTCCTGTGATGCGCATGGCACAGGCAGTATTCCTGAGAATACAACCTTGGAGGTCCTTCCCTTCAGCTTGTAGCCTAGTTCTTTAAAATTATTCTTAAGGTTCCTCCACCTACCATTTATTCTGTCGTTGGTACCGACATGGACCACGACAGCTGGATCATCACCAGCCCCTCCCAGCAATTTGTCCACCCGTTCCACCACATGCCGAACCCTGGCACCCGGGAGACAGCAAACCATTCGGTTGAGGTGGTCTTGGCGACAAATAATTCTATCCGTCTTCCTGATTATAGAATCCCCTACGACTATCAATTGTCTTGGCTTACCTGCATTACCATCCCGCCGACTACTAGCTGGGCTGTTCTCCCGGCTGTTAGGGAGATCAGTATCCACTAGGGCTGCCATTTCTGAGACTGACACCCTCGCATCATCACCCAACTTGGCAATTTTGCCTGGAATGTCAGAAACCGAATCGGCCTTCCTTGTCTTTGACCCCTTTCTACTGCCCCTAACTACATTAACCCAGCTACTTACCTGATCCTGCTCACCCATGTCTTCACCCTCCAGTTGTAACCCACTAACTGCATGCTCTGTGAGCAGCAAGCTCCGCTCAAAATGGTCTATCCTCCAACTTTCTTTATATTAAGACTGGCATATGAAATGCCATCTTAATAAATTTCCCCCAATGTTTTTATGGCCTTGAAGAAGTGAAGAAACCAAAGACGGGTGGATATTGGAGAAGACACTTCCTGAATAGGGAGGCGTTCTGCGATCTGCAGCTTCATACAACATTCCCGAAGGCTCTTAATTGGAGGAATGATCTGTTATATGTTTACTTAAGTGGAATAACACTTAATACACAATGTATATATCAACGGCATAGCATAACAGTCATTTTCCTCTCATAATATGCAGTTTGACGACTTTAAGATGGCAATTTGTTTTTAAATATTGCATATTTAAATATGGTGCTAAACTCCTGTTAAATAAAGATTCAGCTTCTCCCCTATTTGAGTAGCTGCGCAGCACCTGCACGAACTTGAGAATTTGCCTCTCTGGTCATGTGATCACAGGTCCTGCACACATAACACAACAGCACTAAACAAACTATCTATGCAGTTTGGTCACTAGATGGCAGCAAAGCACTAAAATGATATACACATACACGTTTACATAGGCGGCATACATGTTTACATAGGCGGCATACATATTTACACAGGCGACATACATGTTTACATAGGCGGCATACATGTTTGCATAGGCGGCATACATGTTTACATAGGCGGCATACATGTTTACATAGGCGACATACATGTTTACATAGGCGGCATACATGTTTACATAGGCGGCATACACATTTACATAGGCGGCATACATGTTTACATAGGCGGCATACACGTTTACATAGGCGGCATACATGTTTACATAGGCGGCATCCATGTTTACATAGGCGGCATACATATTTACACAGGCGGCATACATGTTTACATAGGCGGCATACATATTTACATAGGCAGCATACATGTTTACATAGGTGGCATACATGTTTACATAGGCGGCATACACGTTTACATAGGTGGCATACATGTTTACATAGGCGGCATACACGTTTACATAGGCGGCATACACGTTTACATAGGCGGCATACATGTTTACATAGGCGGCATACATGTTTACATAGGCGGCATACATATTTACACAGGCGGCATACATGTTTACATAGGCGGCATACATATTTACACAGGTGGCATACATGTTTACATAGGCGGCATACATGTTTACATAGGCAGCATACATGTTTACATAGGTGGCATACATGTTTACATAGGCGGCATACACGTTTACATAGGCGGCATACATGTTTACATAGGCGGCATACACGTTTACATAGGCAGCATACATGTTTACATAGGCGGCATACATGTTTACATAGGCGGCATACATGTTTACATAGGCAGCATACATGTTTACATAGGCGGCATACATGTTTACATAGGCAGCATACATGTTTACATAGGCGGCATACATGTTTACATAGGCAGCATACATGTTTACATAGGTGGCATACATGTTTACATAGGCGGCACGCTTGGTGCTAAACTTGTAAATAAAAACACAACAATCAAAAGTATCATCAACTATAAATTTGTAATCCATGCCCACCTGCGGTGGCTGCTACGCATATCCTCACCATTACGGTCGGACAGTCTGAAGGTGACAGTGGAGAGGATTATTTTCAGACACTTCTACACTGGTTTGGACTGGTTCACTGGTTTCCCAGTTTGATCGGCTGCTTGTCTCATTTGAATTAACAGGTTCCCGACCGCTGGCCGTAAATATACGGCCAGCGGTCAGGGTCTCTAAAGTCCGGCGTATAGTATATATACGGCCGCACTTCAGAGACTGTGCACGCGCGATCGCGTGCACACAGCTCTATGCCCTGGCTGTTGCTAACAGCCATGGGCACTGGGCAGAATGTCAGGGGTCAATCTTTTGGCCCCTGAACATGTGATCGCTGTGACAACCAATCACAGCGATCACATGCATTTCTGCTTAGAAAACAGTGTGCACGCGATCGCGTGCACACAGCCCTGTGCCCTCGCTGTTACCAACAGCTCTGGGCACTGGGCAGAGTATCAGGGACCAATCTGATGGTCCCTGAACATGTGGTCGCTGTGACAACCAATCACAGCGATCACATGCATTTCTGCTTATAAAACAGTGTGCACGCGATCGCGTGCACACAGCCCTGTGCCCGCGATCGCGTGCACACAGCCCTGTGCCCTCGCTGTTACCAACAGCTCTGGGCACTGGGCAGAGTATCAGGGACCAATCTGATGGTCCCTGAACATGTGGTCGCTGTGAAAATCACAGCGACCACATTTGTTTTATTTTGAGTTTTCTGGCAGTAAATCTCCTGCCTCTTTTCTTCTCCTCAAATATTGTTTCAGTTTGAGGAGAAAAAGAGACTCGGGAGAATTGCTGCCAGAAGATTACAGTGAAAAAAAAACAAACAGTTACACTATAAAACATTCTCTGTATAGATAGATTTCTATCTATCTATACAATCTATCTATCCATCTATCTTTTTTTCTATCTATCTACCTTTCTTTCTTTTATTCTATTAGAATAGGCAGGTAGGGAGTATATAATTATATATATATCCACATATATATAATATATATAGCAATAGCGGTTTATTTTTTTGTTAGCGGTAGTGTAGATATATATAGCAGTTAGGCCCCATGCACACGACAGCAAAAAACCTCCGTTTTTGCGGACCGCAACTGCGGTCCGCAAAAACTGAGCCATTCACTTTCATTGAACGCTGACACCTTTCAGTAGCACTACGGAAGGGTGTCAGTGCCGTGGAAATGTTCCGGGAATTATGGAACATGTCCGTTCTTTCGCATTTTGCGGGCCGTGCTCCCATACTTTGTATGGGAGCACGGCCCGAAAATGCGGCTGTCAGTCAGCGGCCGGCCGTGCCCGCGATCGCGGACAGCAATTGCGGGCACGGTCGTGTGCATGGGGCCTTAGTTTGTGTGTTTTATAAAAAAAATAAAAAAATAAAATTTGTTTAGTTAGTGTTAGTGTTAGTTACGTTATGGCGAGGAAGTTGTTTAGCGCCGAGGAGGCATACGCCATGCTGTGGTCTGAGTCGGAGACCGCATCAGAGATGGCGTTCGAGATGGAACCTGTTTTAGGTAGTGACGATGACAGCGTCACTTCAGGTTCATCTTCAGGGGACGTTGTCCCTGATGCAGTCGAAACTGCAGAACATGAAAGCGCAGGGCCAAGTAGCGCTGTAGCACGGGACAGCCTGGTCCCTCCAGTCCAGGCTCTTGTATGGGCACCTGCCCCATCTTTTGGGCCTAGAATCCACGGATTTACTGCCACTCCTGGCATAACCGTGGACAATACAAATTTTGTCCAAATGGATTACTTCCATTTATTTATAACGGACGACATCCTAAATCAGATTGTCCACGAAACAAATTTATATGCCACGCAATATATAAGGCAGAAACCTTCATCCACCCATGCCAGAGATTGGACGCCCACCAATTTGCAGGAATTAAAAAAAAATTTGGGGCTCACCCTAAATATGGGTATTGTCAAAAAGCCCTCCATTAGGTCTTACTGGTCAACAAGACCCGCCCAAGCCACCCCAGTATATTCTGCAGTAATGCCCAGGTCTCGTTATGAGACAATAATGAGGTTCCTCCACTTCAATGACAACGCACAGGCCCCCCCAAGTACCGATGCAAACCGGGATCGGTTGTTCAAAATAAGACCGCTAATAAATTCCCTGAATAATTTATTTCTGCAACTCTACACCCCTGAGCAGAATGTAAGTGTGGACGAGCAGATATTTTGGACGTGTTATAGAAACTCTGTTGAGTTTTGTAAAACCAGCTTTGAAAAAAAGCGATATGTGAAATAATCTTCTTCTATCCTCCGCCCTCCTACATCTCTATGTGATAAATAAGGCCACATATTTGGTATCCCCGTGCACGGGAGAAGTGGCAGAATGTGAACGGAGATTAATTTTGACCGTGGTCTATGCCGTGTGTGAAAAATGCTGGTATAAACTGACGCATTTGCTAAAAAATTGCTAATTTTATTTTGTTCCATCTTATTCAAGAAACTTTCAGAAGAAAACTGGACTGTCTAAAAATATGATAAACCCCTTGAAGAAAACCTTGTGGGGTCTGCTTGCGTGAATGAAGTCATTTATGGGGTGATTCTAATCTTTCAGCAGCATTACACCCCCCAGAAAACAGTATGCGGCTATAAAGTCAAGTGCAGAATTCCTGGACCGAAAAGGCCAAAAAGCCTCCTTTTATGCCAAGCCCTGGCACATGCCCGCACAGTGAATAAGGCACACATATTTGGTATCCCATGCACGGGAGAAGTGGAAGAACGTGAAAGGAGATGAATTTTGGCCGTGGTCTATACCGTGTGTGAAAAATACTAGCCTAAACTGACGCATTTGCTAAAAAAGTGCTGATTTTATTTTGTTCCATCTTATTCAAGAAACTTTCAGAAGAAAACTGGACATGCTAAAAATATGATAAACCCCTTGAAGGAAACCTTGTGGGGTCTACTTGTGTGAACGAAGTCATTTATGGGGTGTTTCCAATGTTTCAGCAGCATTACACCCCCCAGAAAACAGTATGCGGCTCTAAAATCAAGTGCAGAATTCCTGGACCGAAAAGGCCAAAAAGCCTCTTTTTATGCCAAGCCCTGGCACATGCCCATGAATAAAGCACACATATTTGGTATCCCCATGCACGGGAGAAGAGGAAGAATGTGAAATGCGATGAATTTTGTCCGTGGTCCATTTTGTGTGTGAAAAAGCTAGCATAAACTGACGCATTTGTTAAAAAAAAAAGCTAATTTTATTTTGTTCCATCTTATTCAAGAAACTTTCAGAAGAAAACTGGACTGTCTAAAAATATGATAAACCCCTTGAAGGAAACCTTGTGGGGTCTACTTGTGCGAATGAAGTCATTTATGGGGTGATTCTAATGTTTCAGCAGCATTACACCCCCCAGAAAACAGTATGCGGCTCTAAAATCAAATGCAAAATTCCTGGACCAAAAAGCCTCCTTTTATGCCAAGCCCTGGCACATGCCCGCACAGTGAATAAGGCTCACATATTTGGTATCCCCATGCACGGGAGAAGTGGAAGAATGTGAAAGGAGATGAATTTTGTCCGTGGTCTATACCGTGTGTGAAAAATACTAGCCTAAACTGACGCATTTGCTAAAAAAGTGCTGATTTTATTTTGTTCCATCTTATTCAAGAAACTTTCAGAAGAAAACTGGACTGTCTAAAAATATGATAAACCCCTTGAAGGAAACCTTGTGGGGTCTACTTGTGCGAATGAAGTCATTTATGGGGTGATTCTAATGTTTCAGCAGCATTAGGCCCCCCAGAAAACAGTATGCTGCTATAAAATCAAATGCAGAATTCATGGACCAAAAAGCCTCCTTTTATGCCAAGCCCTGGCACATGCCCGCACAGTAAATAAGGCACGCATATTTGGTATCCCCATGCACGGGAGAAGTGGAAGAATGTGAAAGGAGATGAATTTTGACCGTGGTCTATACCGTGTGTGAAAAATGCTAGCCTAAACTGACGCATTTGCTAAAAAAGTGCTGATTTTATTTTGTTCCATCTTATTCAAGAAACTTTCAGAAGAAAACTGGACTGTCTAAAAATATGATAAACCCCTTGAAGGAAACCTTGTGGGGTCTACTTGTGTGAATGAAGTCATTTATGGGGTGTTTCTAATGTTTCAGCAGCATTACACCCCCCAGAAAACAGTATGCGGCTATAAAATCAAATGCAAAATTCCTGGACCGAAAAGGCCAAAAAGCCTCCTTTTATGCCAAGCCCTGGCACATGCCCGCACAGCGAATAAGGCACACATATTTGGTATCCCCATGCACGGGAGAAGTGGAAGAATGTGAAAGGAGATTCATTTTGTCCGTGGACTATACCGTGTGTGAAAAATACTAGCCTAAACTGACGCATTTGCTAAAAAAGTGCTGATTTTATTTTGTTCCATCTTATTCAAGAAACTTTCAGAAGAAAACTGGACTTGCTAAAAATATGATAAACCCCTTGAAGGAAACCTTGTGGGGTCTACTTGTGTGAATGAAGTCATTTATGGGGTGATTCTAATGTTTCAGCAGCATTAGGCCCCCCAGAAAACAGTATACGGCTCTAAAATCAAATGCAAAATTCCTGGACCGAAAAGGCCAAAAAGCCTCCTTTTATGCCAAGCCCTGGCACATGCCCGCACAGTGAATAAGGCTCACATATTTGGTATCCCCATGCACGGGAGAAGTGGAAGAATGTGAAAGGAGATGAATTTTGACCGTGGTCTATACCGTGTGTGAAAAATGCTAGCCTAAACTGACGCATTTGCTAAAAAAGTGCTGATTTTATTTTGTTCCATCTTATTCAAGAAACTTTCAGAAGAAAACTGGACTTGCTAAAAATATGATAAACCCCTTGAAGGAAACCTTGTGGGGTCTACTTGTGTGAATGAAGTCATTTATGGGGTGTTTCTAATGTTTCAGCAGCATTAGGCCCCCCAGAAAACAGTATACGGCTATAAAATCAAATGCAAAATTCCTGGACCGAAAAGGCCAAAAAGCCTCCTTTTATGCCAAGCCCTGGCACATGCCCGCACAGTGAATAAGGCTCACATATTTGGTATCCCCATGCACGGGAGAAGTGGAAGAATGTGAAAGGAGATGAATTTTGACCGTGGTCTATACCGTGTGTGAAAAATGCTAGCATAAACCGACGCAATTGTTAAATTCTTGCATTTTTTTCCAATTTTGCCCACTTTAGAGAAAAAAAAAATAATTATATATACTGACAAATGCCACTAAAACAAAGCCCTATCTGTCCTTTAAAAAGAGTGTAAAATTCAAAGATGAACTTTATTCACCTGCTGAGTTATAGTCATCTAAAGAAGCGCATAGCAAAATTGTGAAATTTGCTCTGGTCATTTAGCTGTAAAACAGCCTAGTCCTTAACCGGTTAAGAACCTCCTGAGCTCAGGACAAGGGGCAAATAACAGAAATAGTCCCAGAAAAAGTATCTCTCCACCTCCAGCAAAATAGACAAAGTGGTTCCCCCCATTCCTCACACTGGCCCCAGATGAAACTGCTATGGCGAAACTCCAGTTGGCGACATGTTGTCAGCAATCCTGTATTTAATAGAAGTGCATGTTCTGCGCTGTGTGACCGAGGCCTAAATCTTTTCATGCATATTTTGAGCTTTTCTCAGATTTTTCAGGGACAGATTATACGATATGTACCAACGTGGTGTTTCCTTCGAGGATTCTTACAACATATAAAAAACACAGGGGTATATGACCTGGACATCCACAGACCCTTCCCCCCTGCCCTTTACTATTGGTTACAACTTGTCAATAAATATGTCCTGCTGTATAACATTTTATATATGAGTAGGAAATGTCCCTACAAATTAGAAAAGATTTGGTCCCGATGGGTTAAGCTGAAAGGAACGGCTACGTAACATGTAGCTCAAATGTGAAGGAAATCATTATCTATCCTTACAACTAAGGCTTCGTTCACATCGGCGCTGGGACTCCGTTCATGGGTTCCGTCGGACCTTTTCGCCAGGGGAACCCATGAACGGACTCCAAACTGAAACCATAGGTTTCCGTTTGCATCACCATTGATTTTAATGGTGACGGATTCGGTGCAAATGGTTTCCATTTGTCACCGCTGTGCAAGGGTTCTGTTATTTTGACGGAATAAATACCATAGTCGACTGTGCTATTCATTCTGTCAAAACCCTCACACAACGGTGATAAACGGAAACCATTTGCGCCGGATCCGTCACCATTGAAATCCATGGTGATGCAAACGGAAACCTATGGTTTCTGTTTGTTTCAGTTTGGATTCCGTTCATGGGTTCCTCTGATGGAAAGGTTCAACGGAACCCATGAACGGAGCCCTGACACAGATGTGAACGAAGCCTTAGATGAGGAAATGGACGCCTCTCTGTGTGACTGGTTGGGTTTGTTGGTTAAATAGAATTCAATGTGTTATTATTTGCTTTTCATGCTTTGTAGTTTATTTGTCAGTTTTTTTTTTCCAAAATTATAAATTAAACCTTTGAAAAATGAAAAAAAAAAAAATAGCAGAAAAACAGTTACCAATTTTCAGATTACTATTCTGATCACTAAAATTCTAATGCCAATTTAATAAAATGTGGTGAAAATCCACATGTGAACAGACTGTAATTGAAGCTGAGGGATCTCCAGCTCGTCTTGGTGGCCGTACATCTTATTTTTCCTTTTTGTACACAATCCCCCCCAGTACTATATTGTAAAGCTTAGACACTGTTTTCTTATTTTCTCCTGTATGTAGTCTGTTGTATTAGGCAATTGTGTATTTTTTATATGGTTCCCATTAGTGGAATGAAGGGAAAACGTTTCCATAAGGGAGAGATGTGGGAAGGTTTTTCCTGCTTTCCTCTGATGGGATCAGATACAACAGCGATCACACTGACCTGACAATACAAGCACGTGATACAGCCTGGAAGGGAGAACATCAGTATATTGTAAAGGTTTTTTTTTTAATGTTTTGTGGCCATATAAACCCATTTAAATGTTCCTGGAAAATTCCTTGAAATATGTAGTACATTTCATTTAGTGTTAAGTACACAGTATTATTAGGGCGCTATACTACAGCAGTATTGTATTGTATTGTATGGCGCTAATATTGTCTGACACTTATTGTGGCTCCCTGCAGTGTGTTCGGTCCGGGACTTGTACGGACGTAATGTGCTCGTGTGAATCCAGCCTTACTCTCGTCAGACATTCCTCTATTCAAATTTAATTTCTCTAACGGCAAAAGAGAGAAAATCTCAACATATTCATCACGCCAAATACGATCTCTAACCTCCGTCTTAAGGGAGCCCTCAAAACAAACATTTGGCTAACCGAACTCCATGCAATTGAACCTCAACAGGATCGCCAGACCCACCAGCACTCCCACTGACTTTAGAACCTAGCGCCGCAGCCCCCGATACCGAACCGTACCACGCCGCCACAGGAGAAGGAGCAAGGGGGACCACAGGTGGTGGGACCTCACACTGCACCAAAGCCTCTCTAACACCAGCCAGTAATTGAGCCACTACCTGTCCCAAATCAGACACAGTCAAGCTGGGGGGCTCCTGACTATGGTGTGAGCAGGGCTCAGGAAGCCTTGACCTCCTAGCTAGTCTTGACTTGGGGATTAGCGGCATATCCCTGAGCACCCCTGATGGTAAGTCTATAACTTAAAGGGAACCCGTCACCAGCATTTCACCTATTGAACTTTACTTATCCCTTACTGGCCGCTGCTATCAAAATGTCATTGCCGTTACCCCCTCTCCTAAACTCCTCCTCCGACTGTAAATAACGGTCTGTAAATATGTTGCGCCTTTTATCGTAATAATTCGGTGTCCCGTTGTACGCTCACCCCAGAGGAGGACATCAATGCACAAGTGCGGGATTTTGTGTGCTGGGGGAAGGAGAGGAGCTGTCAATCAAAAGTAAAGAGGCGGGGTGAACTCGGAAAGACTTGAGGAATGAAGATAACTCAAAAACTGAATACTAAAGCTACAGAGCCGACTAAGAAGACAGTTTTAGGTTAAATAGAAATGATATTTCACCCCCCCCCCCCCAGCCCCCTGGTATTGCTGGTTTAATCAGTCAAATGCTGGTGACAGGTTCCCTTTAACCTTTACCTAACAATGTCCACCACCCCGGTCCCTTCTGCTCCATGGGAGGCTTCTGTTCTCCCTGAGGTCACCTCAGGAGCAGGACGTAGAAGAATATTTATCACCGCTTAACTGCAGTAACTCTGCTCAATCTTTATTACAACAAGCAATAGACAGACGACAATTACAGAGAGAGAAGAAAACAATGTAATGGTCGGGCACTACAGCGAGGTAGCAGAGTGGAGGGGGTTAGCGGTCAACTACTCAGAAAATGCCTGAGATTACTTCAACAATCGGCAGAGTTGCTGGATTCTGAATATCAGTGAATGTGGCCAAACATTTAGATTTGTACCGGGGAATTGTAGACTTCCAATGTCTAGGCACAACCTAGTCTGAATAAATGGAGGAGAACCTTCTTCTGGAAAGAAATAGATCTGGAGAGAATGGAGCGGAGAGGGCATGTTCGAAGAGAGCATTTATTGCCACCCAAAATGGTGCGATGTGCCTACAATCCCATCAGATGTCAGTAAGCGTACCTACCATTCCCCCACAGCTCCAACATGTCTCCAAACACTCCATGGGTAAAGCCCACGGAGGACCACCAGGACTCCTGAACCAACATGGATGTCAAAGTTTTTCTCGTTTTGCACAATAAAAACACTTTTTAATTTTTTTACAAAATAATTTGTTTTTGTGACGCTGCATTCGAAGATGAACTGCATAGTTTTTCAACTAATCTGGTCCCCATGGCAGAAATCTGTCTTTCCATCTGGCACCTCCAGCAGACTCCTTTCAGTCTAGTTTGATTTCTTTTTCCTCAGAGTTCCTCTTTTTCCCTTTTTTTAATTTCTTCTTTCCCCCTTTTTTAGAACTATTTCTAACAGGAGCTGTGCAGGATTAGAAAAATATGGCTGCTTTCTTCCAAAAACAGCACCACACCTATCCACAGGTTGTATCTGGTATTGCAGGTTAGCTCCATTGAAGTGAATGGTAATGAGCTGTAGTACCACACACAACCTATGGACAGGTGTGGTGCTGGTGTTTGGAGAAAGCAGACAAGTGATCTTATCCTGGACAACCCTTTGTCATGGATAGTTCTTGTGCGGAGATGCCCCCTGCAATATCCCTTTTCCTTTATGGCCGCTGATATGTTCTATTCAGCTTTATGGCCTCTGTGGTAAGTACACTGCCAGTCAGTAAAGGGTTAACACTTCAGACCACTGTGGGTGACGTCACAATGTATGAGTTGTGCAGTGGTAATAAATTCCTGCAGTAATGATGATGAATGTGCTGATGTCATAAATACAAATGTTTATGACATAAAGAAGATTCCATATTAGAAGGTTTTACTGCCACGTTCAGCGCCATATTGGATGGGACTGAGGACCTTGAGCTTGACTTCCCCACCAATACCGACCTGATGTAATTTGTAGGTTCTAGCAGGGAAACCCTTCACCCAAGACCACTTCTTCATCACAGTGATGCCATCCTCTTCATACGGGTTGTCTGTAATAGAGGGGGGTTTCCAGCAGGAGATCCCCCCCTATTAGCCAGAGCGGAGACAGGTGCTACAAGGAGGCATCTGGAGGACCTGTCTCATCCGTGGATCGCCCATTCATTTTAATGGGTGCCCAGGAAGAGAGACATCCGCCTAGCCAATCAGATCAGCCGATTTATGTGTTTTATGTCGTTCGTTCATTGTATTGTCTTTCCTTGAAAATCTGAGAAAACGTACAAATTCTGTTACAAATGATATTTTGGCACCTTCTAAGCCCAGAGGAAGGGCAATCCTCCAGCCATGGTTTCCCTAGAGGTTTCCCCCACAGGGGGTTTTTCCTTTCCTGCGTGCTGGAGGGTGACTCTTCGTGAGTCGGAGGTTTGCCATTTTGGGTTTGGTCATATAATATAATAAAAGTTTTGACCATTTAACACCCAATTATAATGTTTTGTGTCTTTATTTTGCATTCTTTGGTTTGGTGATTGGGATTCTGGGTCTATCACATATCAGAAAATCATAAGGCCGGACATCTACTTCCCACACTGACATAGAATGGAGACAACAAGCGTTGCTGCACAATTAAGTGTACACATCCTTACATTAAGATATTGTATTACGGTCTGTAGCCTTTGGGGGGAATATATTAACCTTTCTACAACAGTTTACTAGCGTAGAAAATTCCCAAAATGCGCAAATGGGGGTAAAAAAATGGGCGGGGCTTAGCAGAAATGGCCAACAATTTTACTAGAATTTACGCCAGTAACTGATGGAAATTATAGCAGAAATCTATATGTATAGTGCGGCCCAGATTTATCTCTGGGGGGCGTAACAAGGCAAAGGTCCGTGCCAGACCCATACCTCCCCCCAATCAGACTGTATGCCCCCCCAATCAGACAATAAAATACATTTTAAAAATGTACTTTAAATGTACAGCAGGCCGCAGCACGTAGAAAGTACTGATGACAGGCCGCAGCATGTAGAAAGTACTGATGACAGGCCGCGTTGCAGCTAAAAGATGCAACACATTTAATAAGAGTCTTTCGCCTGTTAATAAATGTGTTGCATCTTACTCCAGCAAACTGTTTAATAGGACTGGTGTATGAAACGCCAGTATTAAAGGGAATGTGTCGCTAGAAATTATTATATTTTTTTTTTCAGTTAAACAGTTAATATATAAATGATTACACATTGTTTTAATTTTTTTATTTTTTTCACAATTCAGGAAATATTATAATTTAGATTCTAATTTATAACATTTCCATGTGCTGGTCACTAGAGGGAGCAATTCCCAAAATTGCCTTATGCTGCAAATTTGGAGTAGACACACTCGCTCTGCCCCAGCACACACCAGTAAACATACCTACCAACTTTCAAGTATCTAATCTAAGTAGTCTCTGCCCACACACAACCGGTTCAGCCCACTCAGTATTATGTTCCCATAGGAACCCCCACACAGTGTAATGACAAATAGCTGCCCCCATACAGTTTAATGCCACCTTAGCTGCCTCTAGTACCAGTGCGCTGATATAAAGCGCCAGTGCCCATATAGATAGTGTCACACACAGTGCCCATGTAGATGGTGCCACACACCCCAGGGATTCCACTCCAGGAGGAGCCCCTGCTGTCACTGTCCATATATGGACAGTGATGTAAGGCATTCCCTATAGGAGCAGAATCCCTGTCCAGAGCGTCGGCCACGCTGTGGCCAGGGATCGCACTCCAGGAGGAGACCTTGATGTAATTGTACATAGATGGACAGTGATGACAGGGGTTCCGCCTAGGAGCGGAATCCCCGCCCAGACCATCGGCAATGCTCTGGCAGTGGATTCCGCTCCAGGAGTAGTCCCCGACGTCAATGTCCATATATGGATAGTGAGACAAGGGGCTCTGCACTTAAAGTAGCACTGTGCCCGGGAATTCCTCGACGAGTAGTACTAATACTGATGCAGGGAGCTGACTATCCCTTACATTAGGATTGGATTCAACTGTATCTGCATCCTAAGGACGCAGATACAGTTGACACCAAGACATACCACCGGCCGCTTGGGACAGCGTAACACCGCCCGGAATCCTGGACTGTCCCGCTGTATCCGGGATGGTTAGGAGGTATGCCGTAAATAGGACCATGCACATGCGCAGATATCACAGTAAATGCTTGTTCATGAGCCTGCAAAGGAGGAGCTGCTCAGTTTGCCATTAGGGTGATGACTGACGGATAAGTCCTCGTTCACATCTGCACTATTGTCTCTGGTAAAATCACGGCCCCCCGCCTGACGGAAAGCCAATAGAACCCACTAAAGTCAATGGGTTCTGTCGGCAGGTGGCGGTGTCCATTGTGCGACGGAACCATTGCTTCCGTTATTCCTTTGTTCTGCACCACTGACGGAGCAAAACAACGAAACACACCAACGCAGGTGTGAACAGGGCCTTAGAGAGATAACTGAATACAGCAGCTGGCCATAAACTGAAATACACTGTAGGTACAGAAGACAAATGCTAGACCAATTAGAAATGTGATTTATTTAGCAAAATACATACAAGGCAATTAAAAAAAAAAACAGTGCAAAGGTGTACATAGCCTTTAAGCAATCAGGAGGCATATTTTCAGATTCTGCTATACTTCTCCCATATACCGGCAATTCAGGCATCCTATTGGTCCACAGTATCCTCAATGCCCACCCCATTTACTTCTTGTTTAGCCACAATGCCTGCAAGCCACAGCAAGCTGACAGTGCCCACATTAATGTTATATACAGGGGTGATGGAGATTTTATACCGAGATAATGGTGTGCTGGTACATACGCTGATAATGGTGGTTATATATGGGGATGATGGCAGGTATATACAGGGATGATGGGAGTCCCTTATATAACCCCCATATTCCCTGTATATTACCCCCAAAAGGAGAGATGAGCTGCACATCACAGTCCAAAACTCATGTAAACTATTTTATGTTTCACCCATCCCACCCATCGCTGGATGTTGGTATACTAGCACACATGACTAATATGATAATATTTTAATATAGTATTGTACATCCTAGTATAATAGCTAAATAAAATTAGCTTATGAGGTTTAGAGTTAGTTATATGTCGAAATTTTCATCTAAGGTATGCACACCGTGACGGGCGGTAGTCATGTAGACTAAACGCTTCCATGGTTTGAATACGCTATGACGTGGCACATTGGGTCACGTGAACGTGGTATCTAGGTTACATCAACACTTTCATGATGTATCTTGTGGTTCACGCTTGGGCATTGGAGATGAAGAAGACTGGAAGTCAACATGGCGTTCTGGGCCGGATGAAGAAGAAAAGAGAACATGAACGACTCCAATCTGAGAAGATGTCACCTGCCAGTCACTGAATTTCACTGCACTGTATTCACTTATATGGTGTGCAGAATGCCTGTGTAGAACTGACATCTGTCACAATAAGGTGGGAATATTGGTCTTTGTCTTACTACACACGTTTTTAGTACACAATTAACCCCTTAGTGACCAACAGTACGCCTTTTTACGTTCCTCACTAATGGGCTTTAGGCTAATGCTAATGCCTTTTAACGTGATCGCATTAGCCTAAAGTAGCGCCGAAATTAAAGATCGGGGCTCCGTTCTCTCAGCTACCGGAGGTAGCTGAGAGTTCGGGGCAACAACCAGAGACCATAACGAGTGGTCTCTGGTCACGTGATCGCCGTGAATCGCTATTTCACGGCGATCACGCTAAACCGGCAGATAATCGCCATTTCTCTCTCCTCTCATGGAATAACTCCTTAGAGAGGAGAGAGAACGGGTAAATAGTGCGTCCGTCCCCCTTCCCACGTCCGATCCCCCCCCGTCCGATTCCCCTTCATGTCCGATTCCCCCCCCCGGTCCGATCCCCCCCCCACGGTCCGATTCCCCCCCCCTAAAATGGCGCCCGAGTGCGCTTTGCATGTCTTACCTGTGTCGTCATCTGGCACAGCAACAATCAGGGACCGTTGTGACTGGTCCCTGATCAGGTGATCTCTGTGATAAAACCTATCACAGAGATCACTGACAGTTATTTTCAAAACACAGCCAGGACATGGGCTGTGTTTCTCTCTCCTCCCATTGTAGTTGTTCTGAGAGGAGAGAGAAATCAGTCTGCGACCTGTGCTGTGAAGAAAGAAAGTGATAAAAAATCATAGTTCTTATACACACATATATATATATATAATATATCAAATCTATATTAGCGTCAGCGCTAGATTAGCGTCAGCGCTAGTTTAGCGTCAGCGCTAGTTTACCGTCAGCGCTAGTTTACCGTCAGCTCTAGTTTACCGTCAGCTCTAGTTTAGCGTCAGCGCTAGTTTAGCGTCAGCGCTAGTTTACCGTCAGCTCTAGTTTAGCGTTAGTTCTAGTTTAGCGTTAGTGCTAGTTTAGCGTTAGTTCTAGTTTAGCGTTAGTGCTAGTTTACCGTTAGTTCTAGTTTACCGTTAGTTCTAGTTTAGCGTTAGTTCTAGTTTACCGTTAGTTCTAGTTTAGCGTTAGTTCTAGTTTAGCGTTAGTGCTAGTTTAGCGTTAGTTCTAGTTTACCGTTAGTTCTAGTTTAGCGTTAGTTCTAGTTTAGCGTTAGTGCTAGTTTACCGTTAGTTCTAGTTTAGCGTTAGTGCTAGTTTACCGTTAGTTCTAGTTTAGCGTTAGTTCTAGCTTAGCGTTAGTGCTAGTTTAGCGTTAGTTCTAGTTTAGCGTTAGTGCTAGTTTACCGTTAGTTCTAGTTTAGCGTTAGTGCTAGTTTAGCGTTAGTGCTAGTTTAGCGTTAGTTCTAGTTTAGCGTTAGTGCTAGTTTACCGTTAGTTCTAGTTTAGCGTTAGTGCTAGTTTAGCGTTAGTGCTAGTTTAGCGTTAGTGCTAGTTTACCGTTAGTTCTAGTTTAGCGTTAATGCTAGTTTACCGTTAGTTCTAGTTTACCGTTAGTTCTAGTTTAGTGTTAGTGCTAGTTTAGCGTTAGTGCTAGTTTACCGTTAGTTCTAGTTTAGCGTTAGTGCTAGTTTAGCGTTAGTTCTAGCTTAGCGTTAGTGCTAGTTTAGCGTTAGTTCTAGTTTAGCGTTAGTGCTAGTTTACCGTTAGTTCTAGTTTAGCGTTAGTGCTAGTTTAGCGTTAGTGCTAGTTTAGCGTTAGTTCTAGTTTAGCGTTAGTGCTAGTTTACCGTTAGTTCTAGTTTAGCGTTAGTGCTAGTTTAGCGTTAGTGCTGGTTTAGCGTTAGTGCTAGTTTACCGTTAGTTCTAGTTTAGCGTTAGTGCTAGTTTACCGTTAGTTCTAGTTTACCGTTAGTTCTAGTTTAGCGTTAGTGCTAGTTTAGCGTTAGTGCTAGTTTACCGTTAGTTCTAGTTTAGCGTTAGTTCTAGTTTAGCGTTAGTGCTAGTTTACCGTTAGTTCTAGTTTACCGTTAGTTCTAGTTTAGCGTTAGTTCTAGTTTAGCGTTAGTGCTAGTATACCGTTAGTTCTAGTTTAGCGTTAGTTCTAGTTTAGCGTTAGTGCTAGTTTACCGTTAGTTCTAGTTTAGCGTTAGTTCTAGTTTAGCGTTAGTGCTAGTTTACCGTTAGTTCTAGTTTAGCGTTAGTTCTAGCTTAGCGTTAGTGCTAGTTTAGCGTTAGTTCTAGTTTAGCGTTAGTGCTAGTTTACCGTTAGTTCTAGTTTAGCGTTAGTGCTAGTTTAGCGTTAGTGCTAGTTTAGCGTTAGTTCTAGTTTAGCGTTAGTGCTAGTTTACCGTTAGTTCTAGTTTAGCGTTAGTGCTAGTTTAGCGTTAGTGCTAGTTTACCGTTAGTTCTAGTTTAGCGTTAGTGCTAGTTTACCGTTAGTTCTAGTTTACCGTTAGTTCTAGTTTAGCGTTAGTGCTAGTTTAGCGTTAGTGCTAGTTCACCGTTAGTTCTAGTTTAGCGTTAGTTCTAGTTTAGCGTTAGTGCTAGTTTACCGTTAGTTCTAGTTTACCGTTAGTTCTAGTTTAGCGTTAGTTCTAGTTTAGCGTTAGTGCTAGTTTACCGTTAGTTCTAGTTTAGCGTTAGTGCTAGTTTAGCGTTAGTTTAGCGTTACTTTAGGGTTACAGCTAGTTTAGCGTTCGTGTTTAGGGCCGTTTAGAATTAATTTTACGTCTGTTATATAAAAAAAAAAATATATATAAAAAAAATATATATATATAAAAATAAAAATATATAATTTGTGTTGTTTTTAGGATTTTAGGTTTACTTTAGGGTTAGGACTTATAGGGCATATATATATATATATATATATACATACATACACATCTATAAATATGTCTCAGCGTATGTACAGCGCGGAGCAAGCCTACGCCTTGCTATGTTCCGACACTTCTGAAAGCGAAACAGACACCGCTTCAGAATTTGTTCCAGACAGTGACAGTGACGATTCTAATTCCACCGCTGAACCCCATAGTCCTATGGTGGTGGATACGTCAGTCGCTGTAGAGGTGTCAAGTGCAGGGCCGAGTGTTGCAGTCCCTCCCGTGATGTGGGATCCTGCACTATCATTTTCCCCCCAAGTACCCCAATTTGAAGCGACCCCAGGAATTAGTGTCGACGTCCAAAATTTTACCCCCTATAATTTTTGTAATTTATTTATATGTGATACGGTCCTAGACTTGATAGTCCAGCAGACTAATCTGTATGCTAGGCAGTTTGTTCTACAAAAGCCTGCGTCTATGTACTCCAGAATGTGGAGCCCCACAAGTGTCCCAGAAATCAAAACATTTTTAGGCATTACCCTCAATATGGGTTTGGTTAAAAAACCCTCTGTCCGGTCCTACTGGACTTGTAGTGCTGTCCACGCTACCCCTGTATTTGCAGCAGTGATGTCCAGAAACCGCTATGAGGCCCTAATGCGATTCATGCATTTTACTGATAATTCCCAAGTCCCCCCAAGAAGTGACCCAGCCTATGATCGGCTTAATAAATTAAGGCCATTAATCACCCTTCTAAGTGATTTATTTTTAAAGTTGTACACCCCTGACAAAAATTTGTCAGTAGATGAATCGCTCATGAGCTTCAAAGGGCGTCTTTCCTTTCGTCAATTCATCCCTTCCAAACGAGCCAGATATGGGGTGAAATTGTACAAAGTGTGCGAGAGCACAACGGGTTACACCTGCGGTTTCAAAATCTATGAAGGCAGGGACTGCCAAATTTATACCCCAGGCTGCCCAGAAACTATTGGCACCTCTGGCAAAATTGTGTGGAACCTAATGGAGCCATTTCTGCACAATGCACAATGCAAAATGGGGTCACTTGTGGGGGTTTCCACCATTCTGACACCTATGAGCCTCTGAAAACCTGGCTTGGTGCAGGAAAACAAAATGTACTACAAAATTTATAATATTATTACTTAACTTGTAAATTTTTTTTTTAAAGTAAAGAGATGGAAATATATATTTAATAAAAAAAATTGTACAGTATGTGTGTGTGTGTGTGTGTGTGTGTGTGTGTGTGTGTGTGTGTGTACATATGTGACATATTGCAGTTAAAAATAGGGAAAAATGATAATTTTTACAAAATTTCTTCAATTTTTCTATTTTTTAAGTTATTTCCGCAAATCGTATCAGTCTACTTTTACCACTAAAATAAAGTACAACATGTGACGAAAAAACTATGTCAGAATTACTTGGATATTCAAAACTTTCACAGAGTTATTCTCTGATAAAGTCACACATACCAGATTTAACAAATCTTGTTCGGTCATTAAGGTCCAAACAAGCTTGGTCACTAAGGGGTTAAGGAACAGGGACGTAATGCCGGTAATATGAAGGAACAGAGATATAATGCTGGTAAGATGAGGGAACAGGGACATAATGCCGGTAATATGAAGGAACAGGAATATAATGCTGGTAAGATGAGGGAACAGGGACATAATGCCGGTATTATGAAAGAACAGGGATATCATGCCAGTAAGATGAGGGAACATGCACATAATGCCGGTTCAGATGAGGGAACAGGGACATAATGCCTGTAATATGAAGGAACAGGGACGTAATTCCGATAATATGAAGGAACAGGGACATAATGCCGATAATATGAAGGAACAGGGACATAATGCCGATAATATTGTTATGGTATAAATATACATATATAATGTATTTGGGACCATAAGGAGTGAAATGTTATAAAGGAGAACATGTATTACAATATAAAGGTATTTTAGAAAGGTTAAGAGAAGAAATAGTTTGCAGATGCTCTGCCGTCACTTGAAATTGCAAACAGATGGTGGTCAATCACTTGACCACCCCCCTAAGCATAAAGGAAACCTAAGGGAATACCTGGTGCTCCACCAATGAGCTTTTATGGGAAAGGAAGCTGTAAGGCTAGAATATACAGATGACTCATATGTTATGGAATGTTCTTTGTTCGTCTGATGCTATAAGTATGAACGTTTGTAGTTCAATAAATTAGACGTATTTTACCTTGAGAAACGTCTCAGTGTATCTGTTACTTTTCCGAGCAGCTCGCACCCCCCCCACCTGATTTGAACCTGCATAGATGATCAAGGCGTAAAGTGACCCCATTGCGATCACAGAAATTGGCGCCCGAACAGGGACTTGACCAGAAGGACGGCACCCCACCCAGGGGATCTCCCGGGACTAGAGTGGCGACCTCCCGGACGAAGGAACGTGCAGACCACTGCTGCAGCAAGGTAAGAAGACTTAATTCTTACAAACTCTGCTCTGCACCTTCCTGTCTGGTAGGTCACCTTCCCAGTAGTACTCCTGAGGAATAGAGGGGCCACATGAGGGTATTTTTAGTGTAAAAATCTGGTCAAGTCTAAAATAAATCCTACCCTCAGGATAAAGTGCCTGATCTCTATGGGAGTATTTGTATGAATGTTGTAGAAACCCAGTTTTGTGTCACAAATGCATTTTAGAATAAGGAAATTTTTTAAAGATGAAAAAAAAAATAAAAAAATTCTGATAATCGGGCAAATTACCAGAAACATGTGTACATGCTTCAGGTGACTACGGGGATTATGATAGGCTAGATTTTAGCCCGGAAATCGAAAATTTTGTGCAGTCCAATAATCCGGCATGATGAATCAACACTTGGATTTGACACTCGCCCTATTATTTGGACTAGGGATACTAGCCGTTTTACTGTTATGGTGTGGAGGATATCTCCTTGAGTGGTGTTTAAAGTAAATAAGAAGGACTGTAAAAGGAAGATTCTCTGGCCAGAGTAGAAAGTAAGTACGGAAACTAGAAACTGTCTAAAATAGATGAGAATAGAAGTCATCTGTCAGTAGCTAAAATCTGTAACAAAATACGGGTGTGCCTAAGGCCACCACTTACAGTCACAAGATGGGAAACTTGGTTACCCTCTTTAACCCATTAACGCTCCAGGACATACTATTATGTCATGGTAAGTGCATCGTTCGCGCTCCATGACATAATAGTATGTCATGGAGTAAACACGGCACCGTTCGCGCGGGGCGCGTTCATGAGCTGTGATAGCTGCTGTTTCCGACAGCAGACTATCACTGCTCAATGTGCCGGGACCGATCGCGGAGCTCCCCCGCCGATTAACCCCTCAGAAGCCGCGTTCAATAGCGATCGCGGCTTCTTAGGGGTTAATCCGCCATCACCGGTCTGCTACACGATAGCGGCTGGCGATGGTGACTATGGCAACCGGACACCAAACAATGGCGTCCGGCTATGCCATAGACGGAAGCCTAGTGGGTCCTGACAACGTCGGGACCCACTATGCTTGCTGTCAGTGAGTAGCTGACAGCTCTGATACACTGCACTACGCATGTAGTGCAGTGTATTAGAATAGCGATCAGGGCCTCCTGCCCTCAAGTCCCCTAGTGGGACAAAGTAATAAAGTAAAAAAAAGTTAAAAAAAGATGTGTAAAAATAAGAAAATAAAAGATTTAAAAGTATTAAAAGTAAAAATCCCCCTTTTTCCCTTATCAGTCCTTTATTATTAATAAAAATATATAAACAAACAAATAAACTATACATAATTGGTATCGCCGCGTCCGTAACGGCCTGAACTACAAAATTATTGTGTTATTTATCCCGCACGGTGAACGCCGTAAAAAAAAATAATGATAAACCGTACCACAATAACAATTGTTTGGTCACTTCACCTCCCAAAAAATTGAATAAAAAGAGATCAAAAAGTCGCATGTACCGAAAAATGGTACTGATCGAAACTACAGTTCGTTACGCAAAAAATAAGTCCTCGCACGGCTTTATTGATTGTAAAATAAAAACGTTCTGGCTCTTAGAATAAGGTAACACCAAAAGTGAATGATTGTTTACAAAACGTATTTTATTGTGCAAACGCCATAAGACATAAAAAAAAACTATAAACATCTGGTATCGCCGTAATCGTATCGCCGTAATCGTATCGCCCCGCAGAATAAAGTGAATATGTCATTTATAGCGCACGGTGCACGCTGTAAAAAAAATAGATTAAAAAAACAATAGTAGAATTGCTGTTTTTTAGTCACCACGCCACCTAAAGATAGAATAAAAACTGATCAAAAAGCTGCATGAACCCCAAGAAAACTACAATGGATTCCTCAAGGGGTCTAGTTTCCAAATTGGGGTCACTTTTGGGGGGTTTCCAATGTTTTGGCACCACAAAACCTCTTCAAACCGGACATGGTGCCTAATAAAAAAGAGGCCTCAAAATCCGCTAGGTGCTCCTTTGCTTCGGAGGCCGGCGCTTCAGTCCATTACCGCACTAGGGCCACATGTGGGATATTTCTCTAAACTGCAGAATCTGGGCAATACGTATTAAGTTGCGTTTCTGTCATAAATACTTTTGTGTTATAAAAAAAATGGTATAAAGAGGATTTTCTGACAAAAAAAAAAAGGAAATGTCACCTCTACTTTGCTCTAAATTTCTGTGAAACACCTAAAGGGTTCATAAACTTTCTACATGCTGTTGTGAATACTTTGAGGGGTCTAGTTTCTGAAATGGGGTGTTTGATAGGGGTTTCTAATATATGGGCCCCTCAAAGCAACTTCAGAACTGAACTGGAACCTAAAAAAATAAATAAATGAGGCAATACTTGGCTTCTTACATTATACTGATAATGAGCCGTGCCCACCCCGAGATGACCCCAGTTTTGACCGTTTGTATAAACGGAGACCCCTATTAGACCGTTCCAGTGCCCGGTTTTCCCAAGCATTCACCCCCGAGAAGTGTATTTCTATTGATGAGTACCTGGTACATTTTAAAGGGAGGGTTCAATTCCGCGAGTACCTGCCGGGTAAGAGGGCAAGGTATGGCATGAAGATGTATAAGCTGTGAGAGTGCATCAGGGTATACCTACAGGTTAAGGATATATGAAGGAAAGGCCACCCCCAAACCAGACTGCATCCTGGACTACAATAGGTACATGGGAGGGATGGACTTGTCAAATCAAGTCCTGAAGCCCTACAGCGCCATGCGGTGTGGTATAAGAAGCTGGCCGGGCACATCATACAGATGGCATTGTACAATGTGTACGTGCTATATCGATGTGCAGGCCAGAGGGGAACTTTCCTGGAATTTCAAGATCTAATCTTTAGGGACCAGGAAGGGGGGGCACCCAGTACTTCTGCAAGCGAGGCCACACGCATCATACCAGGGCAACACTTTCCAGGAGAAGTTCCCCAAACCGGTGGAAAGGGAAAGAGTCAAAAGAGGTGCAGAGTCTGCTATAAGAGGGGGATAAGGAAGAACACAATATACCAATGTGACACGTGTCCCGAAAAACCAGAGCTCTGTATAAAAGATTGTTTTAAAATGTATCATACATCCCTTGATTTTTAATTTACCCTGATGCACTCCGCACAGCTTACCCCCCTCATCTTTCCCTTCTGAGCCCTGCCGTATGCCCAGGCAGCTGATAACAGCCAAATGTAGGGTATTGCCGTACCCAGGAGAACCCACATTACAATTTAAGGGGTGTATATCTCCGGTGGCGCATGCTGGGCACAATATATTGGACACTGAAATGGCATATATATATATAAAATTGCAAATCTCACACTGCACCATCTGCTGCGCATTATCTTTTACACAATACCTGTGGGGTCAAAATGCTCACTACACCTCTAGATGAATGTCTTAAGGGGTGTAGTTTTTAAAACGGGGTCACTTCTCGGGGGTTTCAACTGTACTGGTACCTCAGGGGCTTCTGCATACATGACTTAGCACCAGAAAAGCTCCAGTAGGCAAAATGGTGGTCCTTTCCTTCTGAGCCCTCCCATGGGCCCAAACGGCAGTTTATCACCACAAATGGGGTATTGCCACACTAAGGACAAATTGGGCAACAAAATGGGGTATGTTGTTCCTTGTGAAAATAAGAAATTTTGATAAAAAATGACATCTTATTGGAAAAAATATCATTTTTTTCATTTCACAGCCCAATTCAAATAGGTGCTGTGAAAAAACTGTGCGGTCAAAATGATAACAAAAAACATAAATTAATTCCTTGAGGGGTGTAGTTTCCAAAATGGGGTCAATTCTGGTGGGTATCCATTGCTTTGATACCTCTGGGGCTCTGCAAATGCGACATGGCACCCGAAAACCAATCCAGCAAAATCTGGACTCCAACAAACACATAGCGCCCCTTTCCTTCTGAGCCCTCCCATGGGCCCAAACGGCAGTTTATCACCACAAATGGGGTATTGCCGCACTAAGGACAAATTGGGCAACAAAATGGGGTATGTTGTTCCCTTTGAAAATAAGAAATTTTGATAAAAAATGACATCTTATTGGAAAAAATATCATTTTTTTCATTTCACAGCCCAATTCAAATAGGTGCTGTGAAAAAACTGTGCGGTCAAAATGATAACAAAAAACATAAATTAATTCCTTGAGGGGTGTAGTTTCCAAAATGGGGTCACTTCTGGTTGGTTTCCATTGCTTTGATACCTCTGGGGCTCTGCAAATGCGACATGGCACCCGAAAACCAATCCAGCAAAATCTGGACTCCAACAAACACATAGTGCCCCTTTCCTTCTGAGCCCTCCCATGGCCCCAAACGGCAGTTTATCACCACAAATGGGGTATTGCCGCACTAAGGACAAATTGGGCAACAAAATGGGGTATGTTGTTCCCTTTGAAAATAAGAAATTTTGATAAAAAATGACATCTTATTGGAAAAAATATCATTTTTTTCATTTCACAGCCCAATTCAAATAGCCCAATTCAAATAGGTGCTGTGAAAAAACTGTGCGGTCAAAATGATAACAAAAAACATAAATTAATTCCTTGAGGGGTGTAGTTTCCAAAATGGGGTCACTTCTGGTTGGTTTCCATTGCTTTGATACCTCTGGCGCTCTGCAAATGCGACATGGCACCCGAAAACCAATCCAGCAAAATCTGGACTCCAACAAACACATAGCGCTCCTTTCCTTCTGAGCCCTCCCATGGGCCCAAACGGCAGTTTATCACCACAAATGGGGCATTGCCACACTAATACATAGGCCCCTCAAATCCACTTCAGAACTGAACTGGTACCTTCAAAAAAAGGCTTTTGACATTTTCTTAAGAATATGAGAAATTGCTGTTTATGTTCTAAGCCTTGTAACGTCCAAGAAAAATAAAGGAATGTTCAAAAAACGATGCCAATCTAAAGTAGACATATGGGAAATGGGAAGTAGTAACTATTTTGGGTGGTATTACCGTCTGTTTTTTAAGCAGATGCATTTAAATTCTGAAAAATTCAATTTTTTGTAAATTTTCTCTAAATTTTGCAATTTTTCACAAATAAAGACTGTGTCACGAGAAAACAAACTCAGAATTGCTTGGATAGGTTTAAGCATTCCGACGTTATTACCACATAAAGTGAAATATGTCAGATTTGAAAAATGGGCTCTGAGCCTTAAGGCCCAAACTAGGCTGCGTCCTTAAGGGGTTAAAGATGAACACCCTAAAGGACAAACCGCCAAATAGGTAGTAGCAGAAAGAGAAGGTAAAAAGACGACACAGGGAATAAAAAAATTAATGAAAGCATGTGGTCTAGAATCCCATGGACGGTTAGACGCAGACAAATGGAATGAATGTTGTGACACAAAGCGTGGATGGCTGAAAGATAAAGGGTTGACTGAGAAAGCCGAAGCATGGAAGAAGTGTCAGAGGAAGTAACGCAGGGGGATGCATGGAAACAGAATGTAAGAATAAGTTTTATTATGATTGTTATAATGAAAATCCAGGGAAAAGGACAGAGAAGGTGGGTAGACCCCCGGGGTATGGAGACAGAACGGCAAATGGTCCAGAAGGATGGACGTGTTTTAGGTGCGGTTCTCAGAACCTTGAGTGGAGGGATGTATGTTATGCATGTGGCGCTCCCAGACCTAGGGACAAAAATCCTCTAGGTATATACCCAGTAGTGCCAGGATACTCGAACAACAACCCTTTTGTGCCTGCCCCCACGCATATACCGGAACCATATAAGCAGATTGCGGGAATGGCCCCTGTGGTGTTAGCACCAGCAGGGGTAATTACTAGGGCAGGTAAAACAAATAAAGGAGCAGAGGGAGGGGATGAGGAAGACGAAGAGGAGCAAAAAGAGCAAAACAGGAAGGACAAGGCAAAAAGAGAGGATTGCAGTATGTCGATGATTTACTTCTTTGCTGTCCCTCTTCTGAAGCGTGTATCCAAGCTTCGGTATCACTGTTGAAGTTTTTAGCAGAAAATGGGTGCAAGGCCTCTAAAGATAATTTTGTTGTACTCAAGTTGTATTTTTAGGACACTGTGTAGCACAAGGCACGAGGCATCTCACACACACCAGAGTAGAAACTATTGTACAAATACCAGTTCCAAAATCTTTAAATGCTTTAGGTACATTTTTAGGTTTAGTCTCTTACTGCAGACCATGGATTCGTTCCGCATCCATTCTCATGCAGCCTCTGTATGACTGCCTCAGTAGCCAGCCTTTCCATCTTACGCCTGAAGCTGAAGAGAACTTCCACACTTTGAAATTGGTGGTCCAGACAGCCCCAGCTCTCGGGACCCCCAATTATGACAAGATTTTTAGACTATATTGTACTGAACAAAATGGCCATGCCACGTCTGTACTTACGCAAGCACATGGTCCACAACAGCGCCCAGTTGCCTACTATTCAGCTAGGCTTGACCCGGTTGCCCGTGGATCCCCATCCTGTGTACGAGCTATAATTGCAGTTAACCTTATGTTGAATAAAGCTTCTGATCTTGTATTAGCATTTCCTGTACAGATATATGCCCCCCATGATATTACTGCTATTCTAACTCAAGTACAACCTAAGCATTTGTCCACTGCCAGACATCTAAGATTAACCTGTGCGCTTCTTCTCCCTGAGCAGGTCACACTCCATAGGTGTACCACTTTGAACCCAGCTACCTTACTGCCTCTGGAGCAAGGGGGAGTAGAGACAGGTAAAGTATGGTCGGAATATCTACCAGATACTGAAGAACATGATTGTATGGCCCTTATGGCCCAGGAAACAGTGGGGTTTGCACATGTGAAAGATACCCCACTCCAAAACCCAGACCTGATACTCTTTGTGGATGGTTCACGGTATTGTGTGCAAGGTTCTTTCTTCACAGGCTATGCAGTCACCACAGAACATACCGTACTTGAAACAGCCTCCTTACCTGCCTCACGCTCCGCACAAGAAGCAGAACTAAAAGCACTTGCCCAAGCCTGCCATCAGGCCACAGGTAAAACAGAAAATATCTACACTGACTCTCGGTATGCATTTGGGATTGCACATGATTATGGCCCCATATGGAGGGCAAGACAATTTTTGACTTCAGCAGGTACCCCAGTTAAGAATGCGGATTTCGTAAAGTATTTGATGGAGTCTTTATTATTACCAACTGAGGTAGCAGTAATAAAGATAAAAGCTCACACTACGGCCAACACACCAGAAGCAAGGGGAAATGCCCTGGCAGACGAAGCGGCAAAGCAAGCAGCACAGAAGCTACCCGCGTTAGCAGCCGTATGTCAGATAAAAGATCCAGAGGAAACAAGACCAGCTGTAAGCCCGGAACTACTGCAAAAACTTCAAGGACAAGCAACAAAAGAAGAAAAAGACAAGTGGACGGCCCAAGGAGCAACGCTACGAAAAGATGGCCTCTGGCAATGCCAGAATAAACTGTGCCTGCCTAAGACAATGTTCCCAATGATGGCCCAAATAACACATGGAGCGACTCACCAATCAAAAACGGCAATGATGGACTTGGTAAACAAGGTGTGGTATGCCCCAGGGTTTAGTGTGATGGCCAGCAGTTTTACACAAGGATGCATGATCTGTGCAACACATAATATTGGAAGAACTGTAAAAGTACCACAGAAGCACACACCCAGACCTATATATCCGTTCCAGAGACTGCAGATAGACTATATTCAACTACCCAAAGTTGGTACCTATGAGTATGTGCTTGTTTGTATTGATCTCTTTTCAGGATGGCCAGAAGCATTTCCAGTCACCAAAGCTACAGCCGTAGCCACAGCCAAGAAGCTGATAAATGAAGTGGTCTGCAGATATGGAGTGCCGGAAGTAATTGAGGAACACACTTTACGGGTGAAATCATGAACAATGTTTTATCTTCATTAGGTATAAACCAAGCACTTCACACACCATACCATCCACAGAGCAGTGCCAAGGTTGAGAGACTAAATGGGACTCTCAAATTGAAAATCCAAAAAGCAATGGTAGAAACCGGGAAACCATGGACCGAGTGTCTACCATTAGCCTTGTTCTCAGTAAGACAGGTCTCAGCCCATATGAGATGTTATTTGGATCGGCTCCCAGATTAGGATGTTATTTTCCACAGGTGCTCCAAATGCAGTATGGTAGACTAACAGATTATGTATCAACGCTGAACAAACAATTGACCAAGGTGCATGCACAAGTCTTTGCTTCCATTCCAGGTCCTGATTCAGGTGAAGGGACGCATAAGTTAGAACCGGGAGATTGGGTGGTCGTTAAGAGACACGTGAGGAAAAGTCTAGACCCAAGATTTGACGGACCGTTTCAAGTCCTACTCACAACAAGCACCTCAGTGAAGCTGGAAGGAAAGGCAAGCTGGATTCACGCCAGTCATTGTAAAAAGGTTCTTCAGCCAGAAGAATGAAGATCTTTGCGGTTGTTGCGGCGGTTGTTGCGTGTGCTCTTATACAAAAAGGCAGAACTGCTACTCCTGTACACGTAATCAGTACAGAATCACTGGAACAGTTCAGGACAGGGTGGGCGAATGCCACAGTGGATAGAAAGCAGGGTAACTACACCTGTAAGGCCAATGCCCCGTGTTATACTACAAATGTGACTACAACCGAAGGGACCACATGGAGGGACTGTGTACCTTCACATAGACAAAACAGCCAACATTAGCATACAAGAAGAGACGCCGGGGCTGTTGCTTTGTTGTTATGAACCAGATTTACAGTATCGACAGAAATATACAACCAGTAAAAATAGAAACAAAATGATAAATAAGACTTATGAAAGATGCAACAAGGAGAGGCTCAACTCTACGATTGTAATAAAAGAAACTGATGGGATGATATTATGCATGAATAATAGCCAAATAAGAAATAGAAGATATTTTGTATTCTTGATAACAATTTTAAGAGATAGTTTTACTTTTGTGAATTGGACAGTATGTACGCTTAACACGATGTGGCAACAAGAACAGATGAATAATTGTAAGAATAAATTGTTTAGTAGTCATGTTAGGCAATGGACAGACATTCTGCCCATAGGAGAGAGAAATGATACGTGGTTATTGTTACAGCCTGAGTATACTGAGTGTACACCTAAATGGTGTGCAGGAAGACTAATAGCATTCAATGTGAAAAATCCTACTCTATTATGCAAATGTATTGTTATGCCAATGGTAATGATTGATCCGGTGACATTATTAGGACAAGATTGGATGCCGGAAATGAAAGGAACACACATAGATTCTCAGAATAAGACAAGGAATATAGATTTGTGCCAGTTAACAGAGCAAGGATATGTATGTAATGAACAGTCAGGGATATATGAACCCTGTGTAATGCAGCACCAGGATAATGTATGCGCACTCACTAGAATCCCACAAGCTAACCTACAGGTTTATATTGAAGTAGGTCCACAGCATGTATGCTTAATAACTAACAACAAGCAGACCCTCAGCCAGTTTAATCTCACAGGACCATTTTCAGGATGTCTATACAATGTGACGCATTTGACTTGGGGGAACCAAACTATAGTGTTCCTGCCTACTTTAGAAGAAATAATGTCCACTGTATGGGTACCTGAACCTTTGCCCTATGGAAATTTTCGTTTATCTTTAGACAAATTGAAAAAGGTGTTACAACGATCAGGAGAAGTTGAAAAACGAATCCAAGCCCATAATGTAACTGTAAGTAGGGTGAAAATATTGGCTACAATAGCAGCTAGGGAAGTGATACATTTGTCATCAGCAATTAAAGATGCCAGTGCCCATCACTGGTATGACGTTCTTACAGGATTCTCACCTACAGCTACTAAAATATGACATGTGCTTTTCCAACCATTCATTTGTTTAATGATATTACTTGTATTGCTTACATGTTTTAATTGTTATGCATTTTGTAAAATAAGGGAAGCATTCAATCAGAGGCCTATACATTATGATTAGAGATGAGCGAACTTATCAAAAGTTTGGTTCGGCTAGTTCGCCGAATTTCACAAAAAAGTTCGGTTCGGACCGAACCTGTCACTTCCGCGCACCGAGCATGCTACTGTCCGGGGTGCTGATAGAGTTAATGGGCTGCACTAACTCATTCAGCAACCTTCACAGTACATGCTCGGCGCGCGGAAAATACTATTTAAATGTAATAAAAAAATAAAAATTATACGTTCATACTTACTTTCCTCCTGTCCGGCCTCCAGCGATGACGTTTCATCCCTTTCGCCGCTGCAGCCAATCACAGGCTGTAGTGGCGGTCACGCACGTCAGGATGACGCTTTATCCCACGTGACCGCCTCTGCAGCCAATCACAGGCTGCAGCGGCGACATGGATGAAACGTCATCGCTGGAGGCCGGACAGGAGGAAAGTAAGTATGAACGTATTATTATTTTTTTTGGCCATGTATGTATGTTGGCATGTATGTATGCATGTATGTATGTATGTTGGCATGTATGTATGTATATATGTGCATGTATGTTTGCATGTATGTTGGCATGTATGTATACATGTGCATGTTTGTATGTATATTTGCATGTATGTATGTTTGCATGTGTGTATGTATGTTTGCATGTATGTTGTCATGTATGTATGTTTGTGCATGTATGTTTGCTTGTATGTATGTATGTTTGCATGTATGTTTGTATGTATGTTGTCATGTATGTATGTTTGCATGTGTGTATGTATGTTTGCATGTATGTTTGGATGTGTGTATGTATGTTTGCATGTATGTTTGCATGTGTGTATGTATGTTTGCTTGTATGTATGTATGTTTGCATGTATGTTTGTATGTATGTTGTCATGTATGTATGTTTGTGCATGTATGTATGTTTGCATGTATGTTTGCATGTGTGTATGTATGTTTGCATGTATGTTTGCATGTATGTATGTATGTTTGCATGTATCTATGTATGTATGTTTGCATGTATGTTTGTATGTATGTTGTCATGTATGTATGTTTGTGCATGTATGTATGTTTGCATGTTTTTATTTTTGCATGTATGTTTGCATGTATGTTTATATATATGTGCATGTATGTAATTATGTTTGCATGTATTTATGTTTGCATGTATATTTGTGCATGCTTGTATATATGTATGTATGTATCTTTGCATGTTTGTTTGTATGTATGTATGTTTTCATGTGTGTGTGTGTATGCATGTATGTATGATAGTTTGCATGTATATATGTGCATGCTTGTATGTATGTATGTATGTTTGTTTGTATGTATGTATGTATGTATGTATGTTTGCATGTATGTTTGTTTGTATATATGTCTGTATGGCCATGTATGATACTGTCTGCTGGCGCCCTGTATCTAAGTCAACTTCGCGGCAGGCTTCTATACATGGTATAACAGTCAGTATCACACATTAAACTGAATCTAAGCTTACAACATGTTTTATTTCATTTATTATTTTTTTTTACAGGTTTGGTGTTTGGACTACGTCGGTTTCGAGGACTACTTAGATGACGTTTTTTTTTCTACAATAAAATGGTTAATGAGGGTTGTGTTGGGGGTGCTTTATTTCAATAAAATATTTTATCTATATCTTTGTCTTTTTCTTTTCAAATTTTATTACTACCACTTTGGTAATGGCCGCTGTCTGACTGACAACATCCATTACTAAGGCGAGGCTTAGTGTTAGCCGGTGCAGAGGCTAACACTAACCACCATTATTACCCCGGTACCCACCACCACCAGGGGTGCCGGGAAGAGCCAGGTACGATCCAGTACCCGACCATCTGTTGTGATGGTCGGGCTCTGGGGCGGCCGCAGGCTGGTATTATGAGGCTGGGAAGGGCCAAAAACAGTGGACCTTCCCACCCTTGTAATGCTAGGCTGCTGCTGCTGTGTTGTATCTGGCTGGTTATAAAAGTGGGGGGGACCCCACGTCATTTTTTTAAATTATTTATTTATTATTTTTTTTTAAAAGACATGGGGTTCCACCCAATTTATCATAACCAGCCACATACAACACAGTGTTATTAGCCTGGGAATGGACAAAACCAGTGGCCCTTCCCACCCATGTAATGCCAGACTGCTGCGGCCTTGTATATGGCTGGTTATTAAAAATGTGGGGGACCCGTCTATTGTTAAATTTAAAAAAAAACAAAAACGACGTGGGGGTCCCCCCCATTTTTATAACCAGCCCGATACAACACAGCAGCAGCAGCCTAGCATTACAAGGGTGGGAAGGTCCACTGTTTTTGGCCCTTCCCAGCCTCATAATACCAGCCTACGGCCGCCCCAGTACCCGACCATCACAACAGATGGTCGGGTACTGGATCATACCAAGCTCTTCCCGGCACCCCTGGTGGTGGTGGGTACCGGGGTAATAATGGGTGGTTAGTGCTAGCCTCTGCACCGGCTAACACTAAGCCCCGCCTTAATAATGGACGCTGTCAATCAGCCAACTACCATTATCTAGGCACTAATAAAGTTTAAAAAAAAAACACAAAGACAATTCTTTTTTATTGAAATAAGAAATCCCCAACAAAACCCTCGTTAACCATTTTATTAAAATTTGAAAAAACGTAGATCTACGCAGAAGTCCAACGAATCGAAGACGTAGTCCAATCGGTACATCAAAATCTGCAACAACATAAAAAAACAGTTATCAATGTGAACAATACCAATACTTCTACTCACCTACACACATATATACACGCACACACAAACAACCATACACAGACACACATATATACACAAACACAACAAGATATACACACACACACACACACATAAACAGACAAACACACACACATATACACGAACTCACACATATACAAACAAAAACACACATCCAAACACACACACGCACACACACACACACACAGTTATACACACACATACACGAACACATATACACAAACACATATACAAACAAAAACAAACATACCCAAACACACATATACACAAACACATATACACAAACACATATACAAACAAAAACACACATACCCAAACACACATATACACAAACACATATACACAAACACACCCATATATACACACACCCATATACACACATATACACAAACACACACATATACAAAAACACACACAAACATCTACACACAAACATATACACAAATACACCCATATATACACACACACACATACACGGTTTCTTTTAAATGCTGCTGGGGAACCCGCTCGATCCACTATATAAGGCTGCGCTACAGTGCAGCATTTAAAAGAAACAGGATCCTGACCTGTCCATAGAGTTTAAGGCAGCACAGAGTATTTCAGGAGATGAGCATGCAGATTCAGTGCTGCTGTGAACTCTGTTCATACCATTACGTAGCTCAGTCTGTTACCTCTCCTCCACTCCTGTCCTCTATAACACGTTCACATGATTGGCAAGTCACCACCACGCACAAGATCTGCACGCTCATCTCCTGAAATACTCTGTGCTGCTGTGAACTCTGTTCTTACCATTACGTAGCTCAGTCTGTTACATCTCCTCCACTCCTGTCCTCTATAACACGTTCACATGATTGGCAAGTCACCACCACGCACAAGATCTGCACGCTCATCTCCTGAAATACTCTGTGCTGCTGTGAACTCTGTTCTTACCATTACGTAGCTCAGTCTGTTACATCTCCTCCACTCCTGTCCTCTATAACACGTTCACATGATTGGCAAGTCACCACCACGCACAAGATCTGCACGCTCATCTCCTGAAATACTCTGTGCTGCTGTGAACTCTGTTCTTACCATTACGTAGCTCAGTCTGTTACATCTCCTCCACTCATGTCCTCTATAACACGTTCACATGATTGGCAAGTCACCACCACGCACAAGATCCGCACACTCATCTCTTGAAATACTCTGTGCTGCTGTGAACTCTGCTCTTACCATTACGTGGTGACTTGCCAATCATGTGAAGGTGTTCTTGAGGACAGGAGTGGAGGAGAGGTAACAGACTGAGAGCTACGTAATGGTAAGAGCAGAGTTCACAGCAGCACTGAATCTGCACGCTCATCTCCTGAAATACTCTGTGCTGCCTTAAACTCTGTGGACAGGTCAGGATCCTGTTTCTTTTAAATGCTGCTGGGGAACCCGCTCGATCCACTATATAAGGCTGCGCTACAGTGCTTGGGAACAAGTGACTGGGGCAGAAGAGGATGGAGGCGCAGCCTTATATAGTGGATCGAGTGGGTTCCCCAGCAGCATTTAAAAGAAACAGGATCCTGACCTGTCCACAGAGTTTAAGGCAGCACAGAGTATTTCAGGAGATGAGCGTGGGGATCTTGTGCGGGGTGGTGACTTGCCAATCATGTGAAGGTGTTATTGAGGACAGGAGTGGAGGAGAGGTAACAGACTGAGAGCTATGTAATGGTAAGAGCAGAGTTCACAGCAGCACAGAATCTGCACACTCCTCTCCTGAAATATTCTGTGCTGCTATGAACTCTGCTCTTACCATTTCGTAGCTGTGAGCAGATGCAGGCGGCGGCTGCTGCATTCGGCCCCGCCTGGTTGGAGGAACAAGCTGCAGCGGTGGCCAACGCTCCGGTACCTTCGGCTGCCTCTCCCCCGCTCCGGGCCCGGCGCTCGCGTCCTCCAGAAAGGCTGAGCCCCGACGTTGCTCCTCGGACCCGGCGCCGCAGAGGGAGCCCTGTGAGGGACCCTCTGGCTCGGGCGTCTGGCAACACTGATACTGCAGCCGGTGCCAGGGTCGGGAGGAATCCCGCTTCGCGGCGGAGTTCAGTGGAGGTGGGGGGGTGTGGCCCCTACTTCCGGTCACCCCTCCACTCGCCAGTTCTACGCCGGGTTCCATGGTTCGGACAGCTGCCCCTGGTGATGTGCCGGCTGGGGGTGGAGCCCCACGGCGATCCGGAGGAAGCAAGGGACATGCATTGGGCCGCAGGCCTAGGTCGTCCGTTTCGAGGGTGACTTCCGGGCAGCGAGCTGCCGGCCCTCCGGTGGCGGTCGACTGCCAGAGAGAGAGCTTGGGAGCCCACCCCTCCCCCACCTCGGTTCCGGCCGTTGAGCACGCCGAAGTCCTTGAGGATGAGCTTCGTGGACAGGACGGTCCAGCTGATGGGTCCCCAGCGCCTGTGCATCTCGGTGAGTCGTTTTCACCGTCTTTACCTTTTCCTGCTATACTTATGTCTCCTGTTTCGGGGGAGGGTTCCACGGTTGGGGAGCGGGTATGTGATGTGGGGTCTAGGTTTGTGAATGTTGGGGGTGGGGGGGATAGTCTGCGAGAGTTGGTCGGTTGCGTCAAGGAAATGTTAGGCCGGCTCAACGGGACGGGGGTCCTGTGGCGGCGTGGGTGCGGGCTGGTGGGGTAGGGTTTAATGCCCCGGCGGCGGTCGCTGCGAGTGTAGGAGCAAATACAGAATCAGTGGCGGTGTCTGTTCAGACCGACTCGGCGGCGGCGGTTGATGGTGTTTGATTGGACGAAAAAAGCCAGTGGGGAGGTTTATGTGTGTTTTGAAGGACCTTTGGGGGCACACTTGAAGCAGGAAGTTCGGGAAAAAATTTGGAAGGACGAGTACGTAGAAATTTTTTCATTGTTGCCCCTGGAAAAATTTAATCTGGAGAAGGGGAAGCGAGATGAGAGTAAGAAGGAGGAGGAGGAAAAGCGTCGAAACCGCCTTATCCTTAAGACATTTGTTAACTGGTTGCAAGCGTTCGCCATTTTGGCCAGTATTATTGGTGAAAAGGCTCTGGAACATTGCTCCCCCCTGTTTTGCTATATGGATGCCATCAGGGAAGCCCATAGGGTATATGGGGGGTAGCTTGTCTACGTTATGACGAGCAGTTTAGACAACGGAAGGCGGTTCGGCCCAATATTAGGTGGGGCCACAAGGATATTGCCCTCTGGTTATGGGTAACGGCTCCGGTTCGACCGGGCCAGTCCTTTCTCGGGAGCGGGGGACTCAATCCAGCTCAGGGGGCAACGCAAAGCTCGGGCTGTGCTGGCAATACAATGAGGGGCAGTGTAAATTCGGAGCAGGTTGCAAGTTTTTTGTTCTCAATGCAATGGCGCGTCCCACGGGGCATCTAAATGCTTGCGCAAGGGAAAACGAGGTGGGGGAGGGGGGTTTAATGCCAGTCATGGTGGTGACACCAGTGAAGAAGGAAAGGATGGTCAGTTTTCTAAATAGTTATCCGGACAGGGCCAATGCGCAGTTGTTGTTTGATGGTTTTAATGTGGGTTTTTGTATCCCCTCCCCTCCTCACAGGTTCCCCTTTTCCATAAAAAATCTGAAGTCAGCTTACCAGCATCCCGACGTGGTTAGGGAGAAATTGGCAAAATACGTGGATTTGGGGCGCATGGCGGGGCCCTTTAGTTCTCTCCCCATCCCGGGTTTGGTCGTCTCCCCGCTGGGGGTTGTCCCGAAGAAGGAGGCGAACAAATACCATTTGATTCACCATTTGTCTTATCCAAAGGGCTTGTCGGTTAATGACGGGATAGATCGGGATCTTCGCTCGGTCGTGTATACGTCATTCGACGCGGCGGTGCAGTGGGTGCGTTTCCATGGTAGGGGGGCGTTAATGGCCAAGACGGATGTCGAGGCGGCTTTTCGGCTGTTGCCGGTGCATGTGGATAATCAGCGTTTACTGGGGTGTTTTTGGGGGGCAGTTTTTATGTGGATCGGTGTCTCCCCACGGGTTGTTCCATTTCTTGTGCGTACTTTGAGGCGTTTAACTCATTTTCGGAATGGGTGGTCAAATCTGTGGCGGGGGTGGATTCGATCATTCATTATTTAGACGATTTCTTGTGCGCAACGATCTTGGGGCCCGCCCGTTCCGTGAATTGGTTCGGGAAATAAAACACGATCTGTTGCACCTGTGGTCGTTGTACCCGAACTTGATCACGGTGTGGTCGGATATTGTGCCTAGAAAATCCTGGCGTTTGGCACGGTCGGTGGAGCGGATCAACAAAGCCAGGATAAAAGTTAACAGAGCGGTGTCTGCATTTGTTGCACGGAATGGTGGCATATGTGTTCGGCCCTGGGGCTTGGAAGCTGGAGTTGGAGCGTATTGGAGTGCAGATGGTGTTCACCTGAATGATGTGGGAACAGATTTGTGGTGCTTCGGCTTGCAGGATGGCATTGAGAGGGCTATTTTGTTGGGGCGGGACTCTCAGGCTTGAGGGGGTCAAGGCCTGTTCGCTGTGGCTGGGGAGTCCTTGGAGTTAGACAAATAATTATGGGGGGGATGCATCGTGGGTATGGATCCCCCTGGGTTTTAAAGATGAAAGGACACTGTCTGGCGGTGGTTGGATAGTGTGGTTTCCTTAGGGTGTTATCCCTTGGCAGAGGTGGCAGTTACCTTACGGCATCTGCCAGGAGTATTGGTGCCTCTGAGCCGGGTTTTTACGGCTGGGGGTAAAATGGTGGGGCAGATAGCCGGTAACATAAAAAGGTAATGATAGCTCCAAGGACTTCTCCTAGTCTATGTGTTAATGTTTGTTTGTCAGTGGTGTCTGACGTGTTTGGGTTATAATTTATGGTTCATGCATTATTGATTTATTATTGTTTTTGTTAATAAATAATATGGATATTATTTATTTATGGTTAATTGAGTTAACTAACTTTTATATTTATTTCTTAATAAAATGGCTGCTGTGGCCACTTTATCCAAACCCTCGAAGTCGAGAGTCTTGAGAGAAAGGTGTGGGTTATGAATGGGGAACAGATATATAGGTAAGTGTAATTTGCATACACATACATCACTCGACTTACCCCAAGTCAAGCACAGGCCGGACGGACCATACCACAGCGGAGGGTAGGCCAGACATGACGAGGATAGGAGGGAGGATCGTGTCACAGCCAAAGGGGAGGGTTAGTGGAGGGGGTGGGTCTAGGAGAGGCAGGGGTGTAGCTAGGGGGGGGCAAGCGGGGCACGTGCCCCGGGCGCAGTTCAGAGGGGGGCACCAGCGCCACCTCCTCCTGCACTATAATTGTACCTGTGTCGCAAGGACACAGGTACAATTAGAAGCAATGAATGACCGGGCACGTTCCGTGCCCGGCCATTCAGCGCCTCTCCACGAATGAAGCGACTGGTACCTTTTGTACCAGTGACGCTTCCGTCGATGAAAGGCGCTGACTGACTGGCAGGGAAAGTCATCCTGCCCAGCCAATCAGCGCCTTTCATAGACGCTGCGTTCAACCCCCTGGAGACCTGCGCAGAAGAGAGCAGGTCTCCATGGCTGCCGGACGGCGTGGGAGCGGGAATAAGGTGAGTTTGAAATTATTATTATTTTTTTTAAATTGTAATAGAAGTGTGGCTGTATCTGCGGGGGGGACTATATCTACTCGCGGGGGGCTTTATCTACGGGGGGTGTCTATCTACAGGGGGACTATATCTACAGGGCTGGGCTATATACAGGGGGACTATATCTACAGGGGGACTATATCTACAGGGCTGGGCTATATACAGGGGGACTATATCTGCTGGGCTATATACAGGGGGACTATATCTACAGGGGGGCTATATACAGGGGGACTATATCTACAGGGCTGGGCTATAAACAGGGGGACTATATCTACTGGGCTATATACAGGGGGACTATATCTACAGGGGGGCTATATACAGGGGGACTATATCTACAGGGCTGGGCTATATACAGGGGGACTATATCTACAGGGCTGGGCTACATACAGGGGGACTATATCTACAGGGGGGCTATATACAGGGGGACTATATCTACAGGGCTGGGCTATATACAGGGGGACTATATCTACAGGGCTGGGCTATCTACAGGGGGACTATATCTACAGGGCTGGGCTATCTACAGGGGGACTATATCTACAGGGCTGGGCTATCTACAGGGGGACTATATCTACAGGGCTGGGCTATATACAGGGGGACTATATCTACAGGGCTGGGCTATATACAGGGGGACTATATCTACAGGGCTGGGCTATCTACAGGGGGACTATATCTACAGGGCTGGGCTATCTACAGGGGGACTATATCTACAGGGCTGGGCTATCTACAGGGGGACTATATCTACCGGGGGGCTATATACTGGAGTGGGCTGTCTATAGAGCACCATATACAGGGGTGGGCTATATAGTATATAGCCCCCTGTAGATATAGCCCACCCCTGTATATGGTGCTCCATAGATAGCCCACCCCCGTATATAGCCCCCCCTGTAGATATAGTCGCCCTGTATATAGCCCAGCCCTGTAGATATAGCCCCCTGTAGATATATTCCCCGTGTATATAGCCCCCTGTATATAGCCCCCCTATGTATAGCCCACCCCTGTATATAGCCCCCCTCTGTATATAGCCCCCCTCTGTAGATATAGCCCCCCTGTGTATAGCCCACCCCTGTAGATATAGCCCAGCCCTGTGTATAGCCCAGCCCTGTAGATATGGTCCCCCTGTAGATATGGTCCCCCTGTAGATATGGTCCCCCTGTAGATATGGTCCCCCTGTAGATATAGTCCCCCTGTAGATATAGCCCACCCCTGTATATAGTCCCCCTGTAGATATAGCCCACCCCTGTATATAGTATCCCACAAATAGCTCCCCCTATAGTGCGCCACAGAAAGCCCACCCCTGTATATAGCCCCCTTGTACATATAGTCCACCCCTGTATATAGTGCTCCACAGATAGCCCACCCTTGTATATAGTATATACAGGGGTGGGCTATCTGTGGAGCACTATATACAGGGGTGGACTATCTAGTGGAGCACTATATACAGGGGTGGACTATATGTACAAGGGGGGGCTATATACAGGGGTGGGCTATATGTGAAACACTATATACAGGGGTGGACTATATGTGGAGCACTATATACAGGGATGGGCTATATCTACAGGGGGGCTACATACATGGTTGGGCTATCTGTAGAGCTCTATATGCAGGGGGCTATATACAGGGGTGGGCTATCTGTAGAGCACTATAGGGGGAGTTATTTGTGGGACACTATATACAGGGGTGGTCTATATGGGGGCACTATCTACAGGGGGCTCTATGGCAGGCACTATCCACAGGGGGCATGGTGTGTGTGGGGGACACAGTATATGTCACTATTATATTTAGGGGCGTAGTGTGTGGTATAATGAGAACTTTATCTTTATTTATAGGTGCAGAAATGTTGGAAAAGTGAGAAGCTGAAGACATGTGAGCGGCAAACTGCAGAAATGGACCGGGAGAAGTCATCATAGAGGTCTGGACCGGATGGAGAGAAAGAACTAGAATCTGAGATGTCACCGGTGAGTCACTCAATGTAAATGTTCATTCTGCCTCTAATCAGCACTGTAGTCACTGTATGATCTGCAGGGAGATGATGGGTGGTATGATTATGATAGGATTTATTTTTTTCTGAAACAGCATCTCCCAGCATATCCTCACCATTGTTCTGGCTATGCTGGGAGCTGTAGTTTTACGCCGTACAAACCTGTACAAGCAGGGGTTGCACTAAATTGAGCTGTATTTGTGCTGGTGCTGTATATGTACTGAGCTTGGTTCTGGGGCTGTATATATGTACTGAGCTTGGTTTTGGTGCTGTATATATGTACTGAGCTTGGTTCTGGTGCTGTATATATGTATGGAGCTTGGTTCTGGTGCTATATATATGTACTGAGCTTGGTTCTGGTGCTGTATATATGTACTGAGCTTGGTTCTGGTGCTGTATATGTACTGAGCTTGGTTCTAGTGCTGTATATATGTACTGAGCTTGGTTCTGGTGTTGTGTATAGAACCATATTGCTTGTAAAATGTACAAATAATTTTATACTCGAGTTACATAAAGAGAAATGTGGAAAATAAATGACACGTCGATTGGTAGAGAAAACAAACATGGCGAGGGGGAAGGAGATGTCGGGAAAGAGGTTGGGGGGGGGGCGCCAAACTGAATCTTTGCCCCGGGTGCTGGAGAACCTCGCTACGCCTCTGAGGAGAGGGACGGAATCCGGTGAGGGTTAGCCGGTAGTGCGCTGACTTCTCTGTCTTTTGGTTGGGAGCAGCACACGGAGTAAGACATCCCCGCCCGCCCTCCGCCTTTTTTGTTAGTATTGGATCATATGGTCAGGGAAGTATGAGGACAGGTGGGGTCTTTCGGTGGGTATTTTCGTTTTGTCATGGCAGCTGCTGGGGAGTCCTTGGAGTTAGACAAATAATTATGGGGGGGATGCATCGTGGGTATGGATCCTCGCGGGTTTTAAAGATGAAAGGACACTGTCTGGCGGTGGTTGGATAGTGTGGTTTCCTTAGGGTGTTATCCCTTGGCAGAGGTGGCAGTTACCTTACGGCATCTGCCAGGAGTATTGGTGCCTCTGAGCCGGGTTTTTACGGCTGGGGGTAAAATGGTGGGGCAGATAGCCGGTAACATAAAAAGGTAATGATAGCTCCAAGGACTTCTCCTAGTCTATGTGTTAATGTTTGTTTGTCAGTGGTGTCTGACGTGTTTGGGTTATAATTTATGGTTCGTGCATTATTGATTTATTATTGTTTTTGTTAATAAATAATATGGATATTATTTATTTATGGTTAATTGAGTTAACTAACTTTTATATTTATTTCTTAATAAAATGGCTGCTGTGGCCACTTTATCCAAACCCTCGGAGTCGAGTCTTCTTGAGAGAAAGGTGAGGGTTATGAATGGGGAACAGATATATAGGTAAGTGTAATTTGCATACACATACATCACTCGACTTACCCCAAGTCATGCAAAATAAAGACACAAAACATTATAATTGGGTGTTAAATGGTCAAAACTTTTATTATATTATATGACCAAACCCAAAATGGCAAACCTCCGACTCACGAAGAGTCACCCTCCAGCACGCAGGAAAGGAAAAACCCCCTGTGGGGGAAACCTCTAGGGAAACCATGGCTGGAGGATTGCCCTTCCTCTGGGCTTAGAAGGGGCCAAAATATCATGTGTAGCAGAATTTGTACGTTTTCTCAGATTTTCAAGGAAAGACAATACAATGAACAAACGACATAAAACACATAAATCGGCTGATCTGGTTGGCTAGGCGGATGTCTCTCTTCCTGGGCACCCATTAAAATGAATGGGCGATGCTCGGTTGAGACGGGTCCTCCAGAGGGGTCCTCCAGATGCCTCCTTGTAGCACCTGTCTCCGCTCTGGCTAATAGAGGGGGATCTCCTGCTGGAAACCCCCCTCTATTACAGACAACCCGTGTGAAGAGGATGGCATCACTGTGATGAAGAAGTGGTCTGGGGTGAAGGGTTTCCCTGCTAGAACCTCCAAATTACATCAGGTCGGCATTGGTGGGGAAGTCAAGCTCAAGGTCCTCAGTCCCATCCAATATGGCGCTGAACGTGGCAGTAAAACCTTCTAATGTGGAATCTTCTTTATGTCATAAACATTTGTATTTATGACATCAGCACCTTCATCATCATTACTACAGGAGTTTATTACCACTGCACAACTCATACATTGTGACGTCACCCACAGTGGTCTGAAGTGTTAACCCTTTAATGACTGGCAGTGTACTTACCACAGAGGCCATAAAGCTGAATAGAACATATCAGCGGCCATAAAGGAAAAGGGATAATGCAGGGGGCATCTCCGCACAAGAACTATCCATGACAAAGGGTTGTCCAGGATGAGATAACTTGTCTGCTTTCTCCAAACACCAGCACCACACCTGTCCATAGGTTGTGTCTGATATTACAGCTCATTACCATTCACTTCAATGGAGCTGTTATGGTATAAATATATGTATAATGTATCTGGGGCCCCAAGGAGTGAAATGTTATAGAGGAGAACATGTGTTACAATAGAATGGGTATTTTAGAAAGGTTAAGAGAGGAAATAGTTTGCAGCTGCTCTGCTGTCTCTTTTGAAATTGCGAACAGATGGTGGTCAATCACTTGACCAACCCCCCTAAGCATAAAAGGGAATACCTTGTGTTCCACCAATGGGTTTTATTGAATATACAGATGACTCATATGTTATGGAATGTTTTTGTTGTGATGCTATAAAAGCGACCACTACGGTTAAATAAAGTCAGAAGTATTTTGCCTTGAGAAACGTCTCAGTGTATCTGTTACTTCTCCGAGCAGCTCGCCCCCCCCCCCACCTGATTTGAACCTGCATGGAGATCAAGGCGTAACGTGACTCAAATTGCGATCACAGAAATTGGCGCCCGAAACAGGGACTTGACCAGAAGGACGGCACCCCACCTAGGGGATCTCCCGGGACTTGAATGGCGACCACCCGGACGAAGGAACGTGCAGACCACTGCTGCAGCAAGGTAAGAAGACTTAATTCTTACAAACTCTGCTCTGCACCTTCCTGTCTGGTAGGTCACCTTCCCGGTAGTACTCCTGAGGGATAGAGGGGCCACATGAGGGTATTTTTAGTGTAAAAATCTGGTCAAGTCTATATGTAATCCTACCCTCAGGATAAAGTGCCTGATCTCCATGACAGTATTTGTATGAATGTTGTAGAAACCCAGTTTTGTGTCACAAATGCATTTTAGAATAAGGAAATTGTTTTTAGAAAAAACTTCCGATAATCCGGCAAATTACCAGAAACATGTGTACATGCTTCAGGTGACTACGGGGATTATGATAGGCTAAATTTAAGCCCGGAAATCGAAAATTTTGTGCAATCTGATAATCCGGAAAAATGCCGAAAATGTGTGTACAGCATTGAGGTACTTGCGGAGATTATCATGCACTGATTTTCAGCTCAAAATTCCAGAATTTTGTGCAATCTGATAATCCGGCATGTCAAAAGAACAGCTTGATTTTACGTTTGCCTTGTTATTTGGATTAGGAATATTTGTCATATTACTGTTATGGTGTGGAGGATATCTCCTTGAGTGGTGTCTCAGACGAGGAAAGTTATAAAAGGACTGTGAAAGGGAAAGATCCTCTGGCCAGAGTAGAAGAGTAAGTACGGAAACTAGAACTGTCTAAAATAGATGAGAAAGAAATTCATCTGTCAGTAGCTAAAATCTGTAACAAAATAAGAAGTATCAAGTAGATAAGTAACTGTCGAAAATAGGCAAGAAAGAAATTTGCCTATCAGGAAACTTACCCCTTGAATTACTTAGGGTGTGCCAAAAAAGGCCACCACTTACAGTCACAAGATGAGGAACTTGGTGTTCCTATTAAGAAGTTTCGAGGGGATAAGTAACTGTCTAAAATAGGTGAGAAGAAATTCACCTATCAGGAAAATTACCCCCTACGTAACTTAGGGTCTGCCCATAGGCGACCACTTATAACTATGGGGAACTTGGTGTTCCTATTACGAGATGAGCACCCACAAGGACTGACAGCCAAACAGGTAGTAGCAGAAAGAGAAGGTAAAAAGGCAACACAAGGAACGAATCAGTTAATGAAGGCATGTGGAATGGGAAAAGCGGGAAGATTAGATCGGGAAAAATATAGATGATATAATGAGCAGATCCTTTGTGGGATTATTGTTTAGTTGGTTGTAATTTGGCTCAGTTGGATAGTGTATACAGAGTGTACGTAGGAGATACGTAGTGTGGGACTTTCCCTAACAGCCAATAGAGGTATGGCATATGAATTAGCAAGCACCTGTTAAAATGGTGTAAATTTATTAGGGGATTGTAAATCCAGAACCACACAGAGTCAAATGACAAAGTAGCATCTTTTAGAAAGCAACAAAGAGCCTACAAATGTATGTAATGTTAATACACTGAAGTAAAAGTGCAGGAGGTTGTCAGAGGAAATTCAAAGGGAGGTATAGAAGTAGTAGTTGTTTTAATGTTGCAAATGACCTTATAGTAAATTCCCATACGATATAATTTAGAATCAACTTGTGTGATAAGAGAAGGGGGAGGTGGAGAACAGCTGCTGGTGAGATAAGAAATGTAATCTTGTTCTTGAAATGAATGGACACAACATTAAATGCTGATCCAGCCGACGCCCGGTAATGGCGTCCGTACCTCATGTTGAGTGTGTCCTCATTGTTGGTGGGAAACCCCCTGCGTACTGTGTTTCCAATGGGAGAGGCTGCCCCCCCCTGCCCCTGATGTGGCCACGCCCGGCCCATCCAAATCAGTATGAAATAATCACCTTGTTAATTTTGTCATTTGTAGTGTCTTTTCTATTTACAGAAGTTCCAGTTTTAGTTCACTGATGAAACAACACGTAATTATAAGATAGAGATGGTGGCCGTCAGATTGTACGGTTAAACATTAACGTAGATAATTTCTATACAATGGTGTGATAAATGATTGCAGATACGTATCTTGTTTTGCCGGCATTGAAAGTGTTAAGATTGTGAGAAGTTGTGAGAAGTGGTGAGAAGCTGTGAGTTTGTGACCCCCCTCCCTCCCCTCTAAAGTGTGCTGTGTTTGGGAGGAGGAGGAGGGGGGCTGACTGGGTGCAGTCTGCAGGGCTGATGAGACAAAGGGATCTCAATATGCACTGCTGAGATATATATATATATCAGTAATGTCTACAAACTGAAATACATTTCTTCTCTTTTGCGCAAGCGCTGTTGGTTATAAAAGTTACGATATTTATGTGTTATGATGTGATCAGATTTCATGTGTTTTGATGTTAATTCAGATGTATTAAACTACAGATACTGTGAGACACGGGGTTTTGAAAATGTATGTGCCCCCACCGTTATACTGTTTATTGGTTTGCAGAAATTAATGTTATCAGAGATAATATTTTCTGTTTTATTGAATAACTAACTACAATTGTTTTGTTTTTGATTTCGCACATGAGTTATATCATTGTAAAGATAACATGTTTGTCAGGAAAAAGTAATTTTTGTTTCAGGCTGTTGTACATTACAAGGGGTTAAACTAGTGTTATGTTGAGATGTAGTTTTGAACTCTGCTACATTACTCTCGCAGAGTCCACAAAGGGGGGAAGGGTGAAGGAACTGATCAGGTACAATTTTGGTTTATGTGTAAGAGACCATCCCCCTCCAGCAAAGTTACACAGGAGGCGATGTGACGTCACTCACACGAGTTTTTATGGATTTAGATGAGGGAGAAGGCAAAACAAAACTTGTATATTACTGCTATTCTAACTCAAGTACAACCTAAGCATTTGTCCACTGCAAGACATTTGAGATTAACCTGTGCTCTTCTTCTTCCTGAGCAGGTTACTTTACACCGCTGTACTACATTGAACCCAGCTACCTTACTGCCTTTGGAGCAAGGGGGAGAAGACGTAGGTAAAGTATGGTCACAATTTTTGCCTGAAACTGATGAACATGATTGTATGGCCCTTATGGCCCAGGAAACAGTGGGCTTTGCACATGTGAAAGATACCCCACTCCAAAACCCAGACTCTTTGTGGATGGTTCAAGGTATTGTGTAGAAGGATCTTTTCTTACAGGATATGCAGTAACCACCGAAGATGTAGTCCTAGAAGCAGCCTCCTTACCAGCGTCCCGCTCAGCACAAGAAGCGGAGCTTAAGGCCCTGGCAGCAGCATGCCAACATGCAGAAGGAAAGACAGCAAATATATACACTGACTCTCGATATGCTTTTGGGATTGCACACGATTATGGCCCCATATGGAAGGCTAGACAGTTTTTGACCTCTGCAGGTACACCTGTAAAGAATGCAGACTTTGTAAAATACTTGATGGAGACCCTGATGTTACCTACAGAAGTAGCAGTAGTAAAAATTAAAGCTCACACTAAGGTGAGTTCACCAGAGACAAAAGGGGAAATGCCCTGGCAGACGAAGCAGCAAAGCAAGCAGCACAGAAGCTACCCGTGTTAGCAGCCGTATATCAGATAAAAGATCCAGAGGAAACAAGACCAGCTGTAAGCCCGGAACTACTGCAAAAACTTCAAGGACAAGCAACAGAAGAAGAAAAAGACAAGTGGACGGCCCAAGGAGCAACGCTACGAAAAGATGGCCTCTGGCAGTGCCAGAATAAACTGTGCCTGCCTAAGACAATGTTCCCAATGATGGCCCAAATAACACATGGAGAGACACACCAGTCAAAAACGGCAATGATGGACTTGGTAAACAAGGTGTGGTATGCCCCAGGGTTTAGTGTGATGGCCAGCAGTTTTACACAAGGATGCATGATCTGTGCAACACATAATATTGGAAGAACTGTAAAAGTACCACAGAAGCACACACCCAGACCTATATATCCGTTCCAGAGACTGCAGATAGACTATATTCAACTACCCAAAGTCGGTACCTATGAGTATGTGCTTGTTTGTATTGATCTCTTTTCAGGATGGCCAGAAGCTTTTCCAGTCACCAAAGCTACAGCCGTAGCCACAGCAAAGAAACTGATCAACGAGGTGGTGTGCAGATATGGAGTTCCAGAGGTGATCGAGAGCGACAGAGGAACTCATTTTACGGGTGAAATCATGAACCATGTGTTGTCAGCTCTAGGCATAAGTCAAGCCCTACATACACCATACCATCCACAAAGTAGTGGGAAGGTTGAGAGACTAAATGGGACTCTCAAATTGAAAATCCAAAAAGCAATGGTAGAAACCGGGAAACCATGGACCGAGTGTCTACCATTAGCCTTGTTCTCAGTAAGATACACGCCCACAAAAAGAACAGGTCTCAGCCCATATGAGATCTTATTTGGGTCGGCTCCCAGATTAGGATGTTATTTTCCACAGGTGCTCCAAATGCAGTATGGTAGACTAACAGATTATGTATCAACGCTGAACAAATAATTGAACAAGGTGAATGCACAAGTCTTTGCTTCCATTCCAGGTCCTGATTCAGTTGAAGGGACGCATAAGCTAGAACCAGGAGATTGTGTCGTTGTCAAAAGACACGTGAGGAAAAGTCTAGACCCAAGATTTGACGGACCGTTTCAAGTCCTTTTCAAGTTCTACTCGTTACAAGCACCTCAGTGAAGCTCGAAGGAAAGGCAAGCTGGATTCACGCCAGTCATTGTAAAAAGGTTCTTCAGCCAGAAGAATGAAGATCTTTGCGGTTGTTGCGGCGGTTGTTGCGTGTGCTCTTATACAAAAAGGCAGAACTGCTACTCCTGTACACGTAATCAGTACAGAATCACTGGAACAGTTCAGGACAGGGTGGGCGAATGCCACAGTGGATAGAAAGCAGGGTAACTACACCTGTAAGGCCAATGCCCCGTGTTATACTACAAATGTGACTACAACCGAAGGGACTTGGAAAAAAGGACCACATGGAGGGACTGTGTACCTTCACATAGACAAAACAGCCAACATTAGCATACAAGAAGAGACGGCTGTTGTTTTGTTGTTATGAACCAGATTTACAGTATCTATAGAAATATACAACCAGTAAAAATAGAAACAAAATGATAAATAAGATTTATGAAAGATGCAACAAGGAGAGGCTCAACTCTACGATTGTAATAAAAGAAACTGATGGGATGATATTATGTATGAATAATAGCCAAATAAGAAATAGAAGATATTTTGTATTCTTGATAACAATTTGAAGAGATAGTTTTAAGCCACATATAAGAGTACAAAGTCTGGAAAGAATCGCACACACTTGTAAGAGCGCTGTAACCCAACAGCAGAAAAAGAATGTACACTTCAATATTTCCTTCCCTGAATCCCCCAGCTGTCATAGACAAAAAAGAGAATGGTATGACCCGCTATTAGGAGGGGCAGGAACGGGATTAGGAGTATTGAATGGGATACAGTTAGAAACAGTTATGAACAAATGAAACTCAGTGGGAGACGACACATCTACTGCATTAAGGAGAGGTGCCTCATGGTTACCTACTACCTTTGCCATACAACAGAAAGGGTTAACTATAGATGAACTGTTTTTAAATGTTTTTAATGAAAGTATGCTAACCGAATATAGAACATTACAGAATGTATCAACTTTAGTAAATTGGACAGTATGTACGCTTAAAACGATGTGGCAACAAGAACAGATGAATAATTGTAAGAATAAATTGTTTAGTAGTCATGTTAGGCAATGGACAGACATTCTGCCCATAGGAGAGAGAAATGATACGTGGTTATTGTTCCAGCCTGAGTATACTGAGTGTACACCTAAATGGTGCGCAGGAAGACTAATAGCATTCAATGTGAAAAATCCTACTCTATTATGCAAATGTATTGTTATGCCAATGGTAATGATTGATCCGGTGACATTATTAGGACAATATTGGATGCCAGAAATGAAAGGAACACACATAGACTCTCAAAATAAGACAAGGAATATAGATTTGTGCCAGTTAACAGAGCAAGGATATGTATGTAATGAACAGTCAGGGATATGAGAACCCTGTCTAATGCAGCACCAGGATAATGTATGCGCACTCACTAGAATCCCAGAAGCGAACCTACAGGTTTATATTGAAGTAGGTCCACAGCATGTATGTTTAATAACTAACAACAAGCAGACCCTTAGCCAGTTTAATCTCATAGGACCATTTTCAGGATGTCTATACAATGTGACGCATTTGACTTGGGGGAACCAAACTATAGTGTTCCTGCCTACTTTAGAAGAAATAATGTCCACTGTATGGGTACCTGAACCTTTGCCCTATGGAAATTTTAGTTTGCCACTGGAAGAGTTAAAACAAGTGTTACAAAAGTCTAAAGACGTAAAGAAATTGATAGCAGCCCATAATGTAACTCTAAGTAAAGTGAAAGTATTGGCTACAATAGCAGCTAGGGAAGTAATAAATTTATCGTCAGCAATAAAAGATGCTAGTGCCCATCACTGGTATGACGTTTTTACAGGATTTTCCCCCACTACCACTAAGATACTGCATGTGTTATTCCAACCCTTGATATGTTTCATAATATTGTTTATATTGCTTACATGTTTTAATTGTTATACATTTTGCAAAATAAGGGAAGCATTCAATCAGAGGCCTATACATTATGATGAAAGAATGTTGTGAGATTACCCCACCTACATACCTGTGTGAATCAAGTGAAGAAATGGATCGAAGCCTTGCTATCAGGAGATAGAAGTAGCATTGGAATTTAGGTGTTGGTAAAATCACAAAAGGAGGGATTGTTATGGAATAAATATATGTATAATGTATCTGGGGCCCCAAGGAGTGAAATGTTATAGAGGAGAACATGTGTTACAATAGAATGGGTATTTTAGAAAGGTTAAGAGAGGAAATAGTTTGCAGCTGCTCTGCTGTCCATTGAAATTGCGAACAGATGGCGGTCAATCACTTGACCAACCCCCCTAAGCATAAAAGGAAACCTAAGGGAATACCTTGTGTTCCACCAATGGGAAAGAAGGATGTAAGGATGTAAGGATTGAATATACAGATGACTCATATGTTATGGAATGTTTTTTGTTCTGACGCTATAAAAGCGACCACTACAGTTAAATAAAGTCAGAAGGATTTTTACTTTGAGAAACGTCTCAGTGTATCTGTTGCTTCTCCGAGCTCGCCCCCCCCCACCTGATTTGAACCTGCATGGAGATCAAGGCGTAACGTGACCTCAAATTGCGATCACATAACCAACAAACCCAACCAGTCACACAGAGGCGTCCATTTCCTCATCTAAGGCTTCATTCACATCTGCATCAGGACTCTGTTCATGGGTTCCGTTCATGGGTTCGGTCGAACCTTTCCGTCAGAGGAACCCATGAACGGAATCCAAACTGAAACAAACAGAAACCATAGGTTTCCGTTTGCTTCACCATGGATTTCAATGGTGACGGATCCGGCGCAAATGGTTTCCGTTTATCACCGTTGTGTGAGGGTTCCATCGTTTTGACAGAATGAATAGCACAGTTGACTACGGTATTTATTCCGTCAAAATAACAGAACCCTTGCACAACGGTGACAAATGGAAACCATTTTCACAGAATCCATCACCATTAAAATCAATAGTGATGCAAACGGAAACCTATGATTTCAGTTTGGAGTCCGTTCATGGGTTCCCCTGGCGGAAAGGTCCGACGGAACCCATGAACGGAGTCCCAACGCCGATGTGAAGGAAGCCTTAGTTGTAAGGATAGATAATGATTTCCTTCACATTTGAGCTACATGTTACGTAGCCGTTTCTTTCAGCTTAACCCATCGGGACCAAATCTTTTCTAATTTGTAGGGACATTTCCTACTCATATATAAAATGTTATACAGGAGGACATATTTATTGACAAGTTGTAACCAATAGTAAAGGGCAGGGGGGAAGGGTCTGTGGATGTCCAGGTCATATTTCCCTGTGTTTTTTATATGTTGTAAGAATCCTCGAAGGAAACACCACGTTGGTACATATCGTATAATCTGTACCTGAAAAATCTGAGAAAAGCTCAAAATATGCATGAAAAGATTTAGGCCTCGGTCACACAGCGCAGAACATGCACTTCTATTAAATACAGGATTGCTGACAACATGTCGCCAACTGGAGTTTCGCCATAGCAGTTTCATCTGGGGCCAGTGTGAGGAATGGAGGGAACCACTTTGTCTATTTTGCTGCAGGTGGAGAGAGACTTTTTCTGGGACTATTTCTGTTATTTGCCCCTTGTCCTGAGCTCAGGAGGTTCTTAATTCAAATGAGACAAGCACCCGATCAAACTGGGAAACCAGTGAACCAGTCCAAACCAGTGTAGAAGTGTCTGAAAATAATGCTCTCCACTGTCACCTTCAGACTGTCCGACCACAATGGTGAGGATATGCGTAGCAGCCGCCGCAGGTGGGCATGGATTACAAATTGATAGTTGATGATACTTTTGATTGTTGTGTTTTTATTTACAAGTTTAGCACCAAGCGTGCCGCCTATGTAAACATGTATGCCGCATATGTAAACATGTATGCCGCCTATGTAAACATGTATGTCGCCTATGTAAACATGTATGACGCCTATGTAAACATGTATGCCGCATATGTAAACATGTATGCCGCCTATGTAAACATGTATGTCGCCTATGTAAACATGTATGACACCTATGTAAACATGTATGCTGCCTATTTAAACATGTATGCTGCCTATGTAAACATGTATGCCGCCTATGTAAACATGTATGCCGCCTATGTAAACATGTATGCCGCCTGCCGCCTATGTAAACATGTGTGCTGCCCATGTAAACATGTATGCCGCCTATGTAAACATGTATGCCACCTATGTAAACATGTATGCCGCCTATGTAAACATGTATGCTGCCTATGTAAACATGTATGCCGCCTATGTAAACATGTATGCTGCCTATGTAAACATGTATGCCGCCTATGTAAACGTGTATGCCGCCTATGTAAACGTGTATGCCGCCTATGTAAACGTGTATGCCGCCTATGTAAACGTGTATGCCGCCTGTGTAAACATGTATGCCGCCTATGTAAACATGTATGCCGCCTATGTAAACGTGTATGCTGCCTATGTAAACGTGTATGCCGTCTATGTAAACGTGTATGCCGCCTATGTAAACATGTATGCCGTCTATGTAAACGTGTATGCCGCCTATGTAACCATGTATGCCGCCTATGTAAACATGTATGCCGCCTATGTAAACATGTATGGCACCTATGTAAACATGTATGCCGCCTATGTAAACATGTATGCTGCCTATGTAAACATGTATGCTGCCTATGCAAACATGTATGCCGCCTATGTACACATGTATGCTGCCTATGTAAACATGTATGCCGCCTATGTAAACGTGTATGCCGCCTATGTAAACATGTATGCCGCCTGTGTAAACATGTATGCCGCCTATGTAAACGTGTATGCCGCCTATGTAAACATGTATGGCACCTATGTAAACATGTATGCCGCCTATGTAAACATGTATGCTGCCTATGTAAACATGTATGCCGCCTATGTAAACGTGTATGCCGCCTATGTAAACATGTATGCCGCCTGTGTAAACATGTATGCCGCCTATGTAAACGTGTATGCCGCCTATGTAAACGTGTTTGTGTATATCATTTTAGTGCTTTGCTGCCATCTAGTGCACAAACTGCATAAATAGTTTGTGTAGTGCTGTTGTGTTATGTGTGCAGGACCTGTGATCACATGACCAGAGAGGAAAATTCTCAAATTCGTGCAGGTGCTGCGCAGCTACTCAAGTAGGGGAGAAGCTGAATCTTTATTTAACAGGAGTTTAGCACCATATTTAAATATGCAATATTTAAAAACAAATCGCCATAAAAGTCATCAAACTGCATATTATGAGAGGAAAATGACTGCTATGCTATGTCGTTGATATATACATTGTGTATTACGTGTTATTACACTTAAGTAAACATATAACAGATCATTCCTCCAATTAAGAGCCTTCGGGAATCTTGTATGAAGCTGCAGATCGCAGAACGCCTCCCTATTCAGGAAGTGTCTTCTCCAATCTCCACCCGTCTTTGGTTTCTTCACTTCTTCAAGGCCATAAAAACATTGGGGGGAATTTATTAAGATGGCATTTCATATGCCAGTCTTAATATAAAGAAAGTTGGAGTAAGATGAAATACAGTTATTAAATGTGTCACATCTTTCGGCCGTTCTTGCGCCACAATCGTTATGCAGCGACCGCGGCCATGCTCCATCCATTCCCCCTACCCATCGGACATAATGTAAAATAAAAAATAAGTATAATCGTTTCTCCGCTTCTCTTCTTCCCCCTTGATCCCCTAAGGCTCCCTGCTGCCCATACAATGCACTGACACCGAGCAGCGTCAGGTCCTTTATATGTGACACAGCACTCAACGTCATCAGTGCATTGTATGAGCCGCAGGCTGCGGAGAGAACATGAGGGGACCAGAAGAGGAGTGGTGAGGTGAGCATTCATTTTTTATTTAATTGCCCGATAGAGGGGACGGAGAGGAGCCTGGCATGGGCCTCTACCCTGCTACGCTCCACATAGTGACATTTTTGACAATTATTAGCAGGCGGAGATTTCCACTATAGTTTACGCCAGGTGTAAATTATTATAAATTTGTTGGGGTGCTGTCACCCCGCCCTCTTTTGGGAAGCCCCCTTTTAGAAAACTGGCGTAGAAAGGTTAATACATTTCCCCCATAAGCTTTAAAAATTACCATTATGTGTTTCTAAGAAGTGTTTTTCTGCACCGGCAGGCATTAGTGGTTTTTTGTTTTTGTATCTGAAATGTGTTCTACAATGCGCGTTTTGAACTTTCTAATCGTGCGCACTACAGATGTAGCTGGCTTTATCTTGACTTTCAACGCCTTAAACAGGCTCTGTCACCACATTATAAGCGGCCTATATTGTACATGATGTGATCGGCGCTGTAATGTGGATAACAGTGGTCCTAGTAATAAAGAGGCTCTGTCACCACATTATAAGTGGCCTATCTTGTACATGATGTGATCGGCGCTGTAATGTGGATAACAGTGGTCCTAGTAATAAAGAGGCTCTGTCACCACATTATAAGTGGCCTATATTGTACATGATGTGATCGGCGCTGTAATGTGGATAACAGTGGTCCTAGTAATAAAGAGGCTCTGTCACCACATTATAAGTGGCCTATCTTGTACATGATGTGATCGGCGCTGTAATGTGGATAACAGTGGTCCTAGTAATAAAGAGGCTCTGTCACCACATTATAAGCGGCCTATATTGTACATGATGTGATCGGCGCTGTAATGTAGATTACAGCAGTGTTTTTTATTTAGAAAAACGATCATTTTTGACGGAGTTATGACCTATTTTAGCTTTATGCTAATGACTTTCTCAATGGACAACTGGGCGTGTTTTACTATATGACCAAGTGGGCGTTGTACAGAGGAGTGTATGACGCTGACCAATCAGTGACAAATCAGCGTCATACACTTCTCTCCATTTATTTACTCTGCAGATAGCGATATATCTATATCGCTATGTGCAGTCACATAAACACACTATAACGCTACTCATGTGTCATGACCATGAATATACATTACCTCCAGCCAGGACGTGATGTGTATTCATTCTCCTGACCACTTCTCTGCACGTCTCTGTGATTTACAGCACAGCACAGCGAGATCTCGCTGTGAATGACAGTTTACAGCGTAATCTCGCGAGACTACCCCTGCTATGCTGTAAATCACAGAGACGCTACAGATGTGGTCAGGAGAATGAATACACGTCACGTCCTGGCTGGAGGTAATGTATATTCATTGTCATGACACATGAGTAGCGTTATAGTGTGTTTATGTGACTGCAAATAGCGATATAGATACAGTATATCGCTATCTGCCGTGTAAATGAATGGAAAGAAGTGTATGACGCGGATTGGTCGCTGATTGGTCAACGTCATACACTCCTCTTTACAACGCCCACTTGGCCATATAGTAAAACACGCCCAGTTGTCCATTGAGAAACTCATTAGCATAAAGCTAATAAAGGTCATAGCTCCGTCATAAATGATCGTTTTTCTAAATAAAAAACACTGCTGTAATCCACATTACAGCGCCGATCACATCACGTACAAGATAGGTCACTTATAATGTGGTGACAGAGACTCTTTATTACTAGGACCACTGTTATCTACATTACAGCGCCGACCACATCATGTACAATATAGGCCACTTATAATGAGGTGACAGAGCCTCTTTATTACTAGGACCACTGTTATCTACATTACAGCGCCGATCACATTATGTACAAGATAGGGCACTTATAATGTGGTGACAGAGCCTCTTTAAATACACAGTGGCAGTGTTTTGACTTTTTAATGACTTTTGTTGTGTGATATCACGCTGCAGAAAGTTATCCGAGTCACGATAAAGATGGCTACATCCGTACACACACGCGATCACATTGTTTGCATTTAATGCCATAAATGACATGATGCTTAGTACAATTTGTATAAACGCATCGATATCGTAAGTACTTTTTAAAAAAGAAAAAACTTTTTGGGAAAGTCAAGTTTTGTTGTTAGCGACACTGTAGAAAAGACTTGTGACAACATGTAACTATGTAGAGATCTCATCCTCTAGGTGACCCAAGGGCAGCCTTTACCCACAATTTGTGTCAGGACTGGATCCGGATTTAACCGAGCAGCGTCAGGTCCTTTATATGTGACACAGCACTCAACGTCATCAGTGCATTGTATGAGCCGCAGGCTGCGGAGAGAACATGAGGGGACCAGAAGAGGAGTGCTGAGGTGAGCATTCATTTTTTATTTAATTGCCCGATAGAGGGGACGGAGAGGAGCCTGGCATGGGCCTCTACCTTGCTACGCTCCACATAGTGACATTTTTGACAATTATTAGCAGGCGGAGATTTCCACTATAGTTTACGCCAGGTGTAAATTATTATAAATTTGTTGGGGTGCTGTCACCCCGCCCTCTTTTGGGAAGCCCCCTTTTAGAAAACTGGCGTAGAAAGGTTAATACATTTCCCCCATAAGCTTTAAAAATTACCATTATGTGTTTCTAAGAAGTGTTTTTCTGCACCGGCAGGCATTAGTGGTTTTTTGTTTTTGTATCTGAAATGTGTTCTACAATGCGCGTTTTGAACTTTCTAATCGTGCGCACTACAGATGTAGCTGGCTTTATCTTGACTTTCAACGCCTTAAACAGGCTCTGTCACCACATTATAAGCGGCCTATATTGTACATGATGTGATCGGCGCTGTAATGTGGATAACAGTGGTCCTAGTAATAAAGAGGCTCTGTCACCACATTATAAGTGGCCTATCTTGTACATGATGTGATCGGCGCTGTAATGTGGATAACAGTGGTCCTAGTAATAAAGAGGCTCTGTCACCACATTATAAGTGGCCTATATTGTACATGATGTGATCGGCGCTGTAATGTGGATAACAGTGGTCCTAGTAATAAAGAGGCTCTGTCACCACATTATAAGTGGCCTATCTTGTACATGATGTGATCGGCGCTGTAATGTGGATAACAGTGGTCCTAGTAATAAAGAGGCTCTGTCACCACATTATAAGCGGCCTATATTGTACATGATGTGATCGGCGCTGTAATGTAGATTACAGCAGTGTTTTTTATTTAGAAAAGTACTTATCGTAAGTACTTTTTAAAAAAGAAAAAACTTTTTGGGAAAGTCAAGTTTTGTTGTTAGCGACACTGTAGAAAAGTCTTGTGACAACATGTAACTAAGAGATCTCATCCTCTAGGTGACCCAAGGGCAGCCTTTACCCACAATTTGTGTCAGGACTGGATCCGGATTTAACATGGGTTCGTTTTATCTGAATAATGTTTTGATATTTCTCCAAACTTTTGGCTCTATGCCGTTGAAGAAACTGGTAATTGATCTCTCGTGCTTCAGTATTTATTATTAAACAAGATGGATTCTTGTGTCCTTTGTTTTGATGCCCTTCTTAACATCCATTGTTAATATCCTGTAAGATATAATCCACGGTCAATATTTATACATTGGTTGTGAAATGTCTTGTCATTTGAGCAGGCTACCCTAGTTCTTATAAGGTCCCCTGTAGGTATTGCCTAGATGGTGTGAGCTGGGTGACAGCTCCTAGCATTAAGGATGGCAGTGCCCGAAGAGGGTTCACAAAATGTTTCCTGTTCTGTATTACAATTCCCCTGTAACATAATCTCGAAGAAGGTAACAGAATCCATGGATGCCGAGCCTGTAACATTGTAAATTAAATGTATTGGTATTATTGTATTCCATAAATGGTGGTACAGACGCCACATCACGACCCCTAAACAAAAAAAAGATTGTCGATGTAGCGTCCATCCCACACAATCCACTTGTAAAAGGGATTATTGGCTGAAAAAATGTTGTTCTCCCACCATGTCATAAACAAATTGTCCATGGAGAGGGAGAATTTTGACCCCGTCAGGGCGTCTTCTGTCTGCAATAAAATAAAACTATCAAGGCACAAGTAATTATGTGAGCGCAGATACTCCACTGACATTAAAATAAATTCTTGTAGACATTTGGAATACCTGGTGTATTTCCGCAAATGGAATTCCATTGCCTTGATTGCCGGAATATGTGGTATGCAGGCAGGCCCGCCATCAGAAATGTCTGGGTCTCATACAGTCAGTGGAATTCCATTTGAGGAAATACATCTGGGTCCCCCATTATTAGGGGATTTGGAGAGGTGGCAACGGAAAGTCGTGGGATGGGAGCAGAACGCAAAGTGCCATTGACTCTGTGAGCGGGCGGAGGAGTAGGCTAAGAGAACGGAAGGTGGCCGAGGCGGGAGTTGGGCCAGAGTGGATATGACGCTTGACCGGGGTCTGGGGAGGGGAAGGGGAGAGAGACCGGTGGGAAGGGGAGAGAGGCCGGTGGGAAGGGGAGAGAGACCGGTGGGAAGGTGGGAGAGAAGGGGCAACATAAAAAAATAATTAAACTGAATCTACTGCTTTAAAACAGAGTCACTCACCAAGTTGCAGAGCTGGCCGCTGCTTCTGGCCCCTGCATGGGTCCCATTCCTTTCTACAAACCAATTACCGCTGATCATAACCTTGATGAGCGGCAGCTGCCCACATTATTTTACTTTTGTGGCCAGGCCCCTGACAGTAGTACCAGTGGTACTACCCTGATGGCAGGCCTGTTTGCAGGAGTACTAGCCAACTATGTCACAGATAACCCAAGTTTCAATGCCATGAAAAGTTATGGATTTTTGGCATCCCATGGAATATGGGAACAATAAGGAATTCTATCAGTAAGTATTCTGCCTGTTTCTTGGCTAATACTCCTAATGCAATTCCTTCTTCTAGCAGATTTTTTAAAGATTCTTTACATGCGGTGCTTGGTTTCGCCACAAGTTTGGATATGTAGATTCATTGTCTAAAATGGTATGAACGTGTCTGGGATATAAACAGGAATCTAGAACAACTCCTGCTCCGTAAGATTTGGAGGACACAGTTATACGCTGGATATATGGTGAGCACCTCTGTGTTTTCACCGTTAGCCCTTATGTGTACATAGTGAACCTTTTAGATGGTTAATCTTTACCCGCTAAGGTGGAAGGGTTGGTTCCAATGCCTAGTTATGGTGGTGACTGAGGAAATAAAGGTCCTTTTAGACGTCCCGATACTGACCATTAAAACCAGCGCCAATCGACGATACAGCGTGTCACAAGGAGCAATCTTCAGTAATGTATGGGGGCAAACAATCATTACTACACCAGACCCCGCACCGATCTGCCAGTCCAGCTGCCTCCGGGCACTGGACAACACTGGCAGAAGCAGATGGCTCCGATCACTGCATAGCGGCTGTTCGGCAGAACTGCAGCTCGGCCTCTATTCTTTGACCGGAGCCGTCTGCTTCCGGCAGTGTTGTCCGGTGCCCGGAGGCAGCTGGAGAGGCGGATCGGTGCGGGGTCCAGGTGTCGGACACACACCGATCATATACTGAAGACCTATCCAGTGGATAGGTCATCAGTTGTCAGAACGTGGAAAACCCCTTTAAAGGGAAGGTGTCACAAATTTTTTTATTTTTTTTAATATAATATTGATTTTAGTATGTCATTAAAGCACTTCTTAAGGACCAATGATGGGCAGATACAATAAAGCAGCTGCAGCCTAGCATCACCAGGGTGGGAAGGGCCACGTTTTTTGTCCCTTTCCAGCCTCATAATACCAGCCTGCAGCCTAACCAGATGGTCAGGCACTGAATCGTACTCGACTCCTTCCGGTGTCCCTGGCGGCAGTGGGAACCGGGGTAATAATAGGGGTTAGTGATAGCCTTGTTACTCGCTAATGCTAAGCCCCAGCCTTAGTAATTGAATGCTGTCAATCAGACAGCTGCCATTACTAAGGCCATAATAAAGTATTAAAAAAAAAGCCATAAGAATTTTTTTTTATTGAAATGAAAACTCCCCCATGCAACCCTCTTTCACAACTTTTTTATTTTTTTTAAAAGTAGACCATTGAAGTAGTCCAATGAATCTATGACGTAGTCCAAACGGTCCAGCGGAACCCACCAAAAAAAAGTTAGCAGTATAACATTTTAAAAAACTTAAATTTGCCACAATAGAAACCCCTGCACCTCCTTTTGCTGCGTTGTTCATCTAAGTAGAATTCTTTAAATCTTTTCTATACCTCAAATAGGACTTTAGCAAATAAACAACAAATGTTTTCCTATTTAAATTTTTTTTAATGCTGCGTGTTTGTTGTGTAAAGCTAGTAATGAGAAAACTCTGATAAATGGGGGGGGGCGTCTTTTTATAGTTCGCCTCAGGCAGCAGAGGGGCTTGGTTCACCCCTGCTCATAGTTATGGGTGGTCATGCACCAGGCTGATCAATTTCTCCACATCCATCTTGTCTCTTGAATGCTGGGAACTTTGGCACGCCCTGCCGTTGCTTGGCAACGGATCCGTCAAAAACTTACCCATAGGCTTCAATGGCCGTCTAAAGAGTTATTCCCAACTGGTGAGGCGCCCACTGGCCACAAATTCCAGACGGATACTAGCAGACACGGGGCAACAGCCCCCTGTTCACTAGTTCCAGCTTGGAATCTGCAGCCAGCGGCAGCCCCATCGGGTGAAACAGGTGCGAGTCCCAGAGCTGGACCGGTGACTCCCGTTCTTGATATAGGTGCGAGTCCCAGAGCTGGACCGGTGACTCCCGTTTTTGATATAGGTGCGAGTCCCAGAGCTGGGACCCGCATCTATTAGCCAGTTTTTGCCATTTTCTGTGGATACTCCATAAATGTCTAAGTTGGGAATACCCCTTTAAGCGCTGTTTAGTGGTATTATATGGAAATTGACTTGAAGTATTGTCTGGGAACTATATGGCAGTATTATGGGGGCTCTTTAGGGGCTATTATTTTGATATTGCTTATTATTCGACCACTATATGGCGGTATTGTGTGAGTTGTATATGGCAGTATTATCTTGCCAGTATATGACGGTATTATTTAAACAGCCTAAAAATGTCAAACTGCCTAGGACTTCACTTTCTTTAAAACCAAACCTACCAAAGGATATTAGAACATACGGGCAGTTTCATAGCAAATCAATTTAAAGCATAACAATCGTTATACACTTTTTTTCACAAATTAGTTATACATGTCACTACAATGTACTGAAGTGTGTGAACTACGGCATTAGGAATCTTCTCATTAGAAAGGAAATTAATTTCTATTTTTCAATCATTTTCATTCAAGCATTGACTTCTCACTTCTGTTCAGAAACAGAACTATTATCAAGTCATTTCAGTTGTATTATAGTCAGTTCCGTCATGAATTCTGGCCTATTAGGCATCACCCGGCAGTAACAGGATCCCAGCATCATTATTCTTCATTGTTGTTCATACTTAGATGGCCAGTGGAATTATTAGACCTGACATTCCCCAATATAAAGATAAATTATATTAAGGTGTACCTTTTGTACCATTTGTGACCCGCTTAAAAACCTTTTAGGATATGAATCTCAGTGTAAAAAATTCAAGTATCTAGTCTACAATAAAAAACAATGAGTGCTCTATACTTTTTATTAGCTTCAGTCACTTGCAGGCTGCACACCCATTCATTTCAATATAAAACAGAGTAGACTTTTATTTTTTGCCGTGTCATTACATCTGTATATTATATGTGGAGTTGTCATTATACACCGTCTCTATGATCTGATGACGGGGATATTCCCCAAACTGCAACACCATGCTGCCCATACACTGACTGTATAGTCTGTCTCGCCAGCTAAGTCCTTGGTCTCCGTCATCTAATGTTGATGGATAACTGGCATCGCTGGACTCCACCGGCCGGTGAGTCCGCGCCTTGTTCACACTCCTCGATGTAGGCCTGAGGCTCGTTCGCAAGTCAGACTGCTAGCTCTGCCCCCTAGATGTTAATATTCATGTTCAGGTCTTGACAGCTGATATTGATGTTCACAACCATTGGATAGTACATGGGGAAGTGATCTACAACCTTGATGTCTCTGTCCTCAGCGGTTCATCCCTGATAAATGCATTTTATTTGTTGGCACTGCCGATGTAAAACCACTTGGTGGCCCGAATGGAGATGGCTCTTTCATTGGCTTTTCTGATATTACATGAGAAGCCTTCGCAGTGCAGTGTGGCCAGAGCTAGGCTGAGACTATATAAGTCCAAGTCTTACATGACATCATGGTTGATGGCATCTTTAAGAAATTCAACATGTCTGACTACGGCCTCCTTGTCCTCTGAGTTGACCAGATAGCTTGGGATCTGGAGGAACACGGTCTTCATCAATTTTGGGTGGTTATGAGCCAGACAGCTGTAGATGGATTTCAGGTCATTGATGTTTGGAGAGATTTCCATCCGGAAAAATCCCCGAATGTTGGCTCCTTTGATGTAGGAGAGGCAGCTCTGCAGAGATGAAGTACTGGCTGCTACTATCTCCTGGTTGTCACTATGTAATTTCAGGAGTAAAGTTGGTATACAGCTCCTGACTTTGTCTGTAAAATATCCAAATAGCGGAAGGCGGCAGCTCTCTGTCAGATCTCTTAACAGGTTTATGGCCGCAATCTGGACTTCTCCATCCGGATAGTCCATATGCTCCCGGGATATTTTAATGAATTGTCTACTGAGGACAGAAAGCTTCAGGCGTCTGATAATGGAGGACAGCGCCCTCAGTGCTGCCATGATGATCTTGATGCTGCTGGTTTTTGATAGTCTAAACTCCATGTGGGCAATGATCTTATTCTTGTAGCTCTCCACCAGTCTTGTAGCTCCGGTGGTGGCATTCCCCAGTGCCTCCATGGCGATGCTGCACAAGATGTTATTGTCCTCTTCTATGATCTTCAGCAGATGTTGGATTGCGCACTCCTTGTATTTCTGCTTTATAAGTCTTGGATGCTTCAAAGCCTCATTGAAGAACATAGCTGCTGTCATTTTGGCCTTTGGGTCCGCATTCTTCAGGGCATTGAGCAGAAACTGAAGGAAATCTTTTGTTATTTTCCTGCCAGATACCAGAGATGTCACAAGCATGTTCATCCCAATACGCTGCTTCTCTGTATCTTCCAGTTCCTTATTCTCCGCCGCAACTTGCTCCCTGTACTTTTCTAGGAGCTCGGCGTGAGGAAGGGTCTGTAACTCGTCATTGACTGGCTCGGTCGGCTGGTTCTCCGATGATTCGGGTACAGTAAAGAATTCCAGGGCAACTTTTGTGGAGTCTTGAAGCTCAGCATGGACATCAGGCAACCAGGTGGAAATGTTGGCCTTCATGTTGCTTATGGCCTTCATAAGTTGCACTTTGCAGCTGCCACCCTTCACAATATATTCTTGGATGCTACTGCATAAACGTCTTATAGCATAGCACAACGTCTCCTTAGATAGTTGGTCAGGAGCATTTTTGACCACTTGGCCCAGCACTGGCAGCATGTCCAAGATGTGTGGCATGATGACTGTAGCACACAGAGATGTCACTTCTGTCAAAGTGTCGACAATGGCAGCATTGAAATCCTCATAAACGATGTTGTATCTCAGTTCCCCGACCACCGCTTCAAGATGGAGGATGCTCAGCCAGACGATAACCTTCTTAGTCATGGCGTAGGAATAGTATTGTCCCTTCATGTACTCCACCTTCAAGTGCTCACATAGCACATTGATCATATATTCCTTCAGGTAGTGTGCCGCGTCTCTTCTGTACTGAATGACTCTGATGAAGAAGCGGCACATGGCGGCGTTGTATTGAGATGGTAACAGGCTACTCAGAATGGCTTTCTGAAACACATCCGTATAAGTGAAGAGATCTTCAGCCGCCTTCTCCTGGATGAAATAAGGGACACAGGCTCCTAAGACGTCTTCTTCCACCAAATTCCAGGTGTCCAAAGCATTTCTGAGCTCTTGATTTGTGTCCACACAGAATGTCTGATGTTTTCTATTCATGATCTTCATATCCACAAATCTGCTGAGGCGAGAAATCATCGTGTGGTTACTTGTTTCTAAATCGTCTTCCAAAAAGAAAATAGATTCTAGACTTCTCTGTCCTCAATTATCAGCCCCCTCCCCAATAAACATGTGATAACTGCATGAAGAGCGCCCTCCCAAGGCAGAGACAGGACAGTGCAGCCAGAGGAGACAGCGGCACTCCTCTACACTGCGCCCTCTGGTGGTGTAAGAATTTAAAGGTTTCAGTAAAATAAAAGCCACATATAAGGTTATATGTAATATTATATAGGGTATTTTATTTGGGTAAATCAAAGATGGGTATAGTTGCGTTTCTTAATGAAATGTGTCTCATCAGTTTGCAAGATTCCTATTGTTTACCCTGATTCTCACATCAAATGACCCCGACGTTCACAGGTATCTCTTACAGGTGCTAACCAGTAGTGTGAACCCAGTCTTACCCATGGACAAACTCAGGATGTCATAAATGGTAAAGGTGGTTGATAAGTGGCACCAGTATTCTATATCCGCATGTCACATGAGGGGGAAGTTCTTTTTATCAGGAAGGTCACACTATTTGTCTCTAAGAGGGGCAGACAAGGGGGCATAAAAGACCCAAGCATGACATGAGGGCAGCCACTTGGGGGCCACTTGAGGAGGGACATACTGGAAAGGAGACTTCCTGGAGTGTGGGGAGACCATGGATGGTAAAACTATAACCTGTCATGTAATTATTGATGATAAGGAAAAAGTGTCTCTGTAAAGGTCCTTGTTTATGGCTGTCGCTATGTACAAATCTCCATAGAAGTCTCAGAATAACTGACAGTCATTTCACTCTTTATACAATATACATTTTCATACACTCAATCTTGTATGTCATTTACTGCGCCTGACCTTAGAATCTAACCCAGTAAGAGGGTGAAAGAGAAACATTCTTACAGTGGCAGCGCATGGAACTCGCTGCAATACTTCACAAGAAACATTCTACATGTTCTCCTCTTACCTCTGAATCGTGGATCTGAAGCTTCTGGATAAAGCAAGATTTCTAGAAGTCACAGGACTCAAGAAAAAGTCAAGTGAGAGCGACGTACCAAAAAGCAAGAAACTATTGGTCTATAGCGGCTCAACGGAATGTGACTGATCTGCAGCTTTTATAGAGAAGGTGAATTATGACATCACTGATGACCTCACACTTACCTTACATTCTAACACACATCAAATGTTTTTTGTTTTTTTTCACATATCTTTATTGAATTTCAGTAATAAAAACATTACAACATTTCAATATCCAGTGATTATAAATATCATAATGCTCAACAATTTATCTGCACAACTTATATCTCCCCAATACCATCCCCCTCCCACCCCAAAGATCATTAAGTACCATAAAATTATAACCTTTTTATGATAAATTAATAATTATACCTTCCTATAGAACACCAATCAACTCCATATCCCCAATATTTCCTCCCACTTTGTTATACAATCTTTCTTGTCTGCTCTTATTTTCTCATATTCTTTAATTGTCTTAACCAACTTCAACCAATCCATAACAATTGGGGATTTACCAGCCATCCAATTTCTTGCAATTTTTGCGTAAAAGAGAACATTAACCCCTTTGTGCACCGTGACGTGCTATTACATCCGGGTGCGGGTGGTGATGTTTGGAGTGCGCTCCATATGCTGCGTGTGTCGGCTGTGTTTTACAGTGGACACCCGGGACTAACAGTCGGGAGCAGTGATCGTGCTGTTCCTAGCTGTTTAACCCCTCAAATGCTGCGGTCAATCACGGGCATCTGAGTCATTGAAAAAAGGGGGGCGGCCCCCTCTGACAGTTCATCACCCCCCCCCCCCCCGTTAGATCAGGGGGTGACAATGATTGTAATGGCAGCTCATGGGCCTAATGATGGCGCCCAGAGCTGCCTTCACTTAACTTAAGCCTGTAAAAATGACAATATACTGCAATACGTTAGTATGATCGCTGGTTCAAATCCCCTAGGGAGGCTAATAAAGTGTGTAAAAAAAGTGAAAAAAAGTATTTAGTAGTGAAAAAAATAAAAAAACAAATAGTTAAAAAAACCTTTTCCCATTTTCCCCCTAAAGTAATGTAAAAAATAAAAAAGTAAACAAAATTGGTATTGCTGCATGCGTAAAAGTCTGAACTATTCCAATATAGCGTTATTTAATGTGCAAGGTGAATACTGTCAAAAATAGAAAATGTAAATGCCAAAATCGCTGTTACTTGGTCAACTTAGCTCTAAAAAATGTTTTCATGAAAAGTGAGCAAAAATTTCTACGTACCGAAAACTGCTACCAATAAAAACTACAGCTCATCCCGCAAAAATTAATCCCTCACACTGCTCAATCAGTCAAAAAATAAAAAGTTATGGCTCTTAGAATGTGGCCACACAAAACATTTTTATTTTAACTAAACGTTTATTATCAATAAAAGTAGTAAAATATAAAAAAAAAACGTATATAAATTTGGTATCACCGTAATCGTATTGAGTCACAGAATAAAGATAAGTTGTCGTTTGTACCGCACGGTGAAAGCCGTAAAAACGAAACCCAAAAAACAATTGAGGAAAAAGTTTGTTTTTTATGTCATTTGGCTGCTCTGAATTTTTTACCTCAGATTGTGTTGGTCATCAAGGCTTTACTTAGAAGGATGGGTTTTGCTGTCGCATTACCACTGGCATGTTGGTATCTCCACACGTTTGATGGCTTCTGCTTTCGGATTATTAAGTATGGTACTGTGCTTTTCCTCAATTAACGTCAGAGGACTTAAAAGCCCCTTTAAAAGAAGCTTGTTATGGCGTGAGGCCAAGGCTTTAAAATGTGACGTTCTATTGGTGTAGGAAACACATTTTCATGTGGAGAAAATTCCTAAATTCTCGAATAAATTTTTCCCACATATTATCACCTCTTCGTGCCCGGCTAAACGTAAGGGGGTTATGATCGCTATTAAAAACTCGGTAGTTTTCACTTTTAAATCTCTTATTAAGGATCCCCAAGGAAGATTCTTGGGATTGGTGTGTGAAATCAATAACATACTGTATACTATCTTTAATGTGTATTTCCCCAATAAATGCCAACATCATTACTTGAATTCCCTACTCCAGAAAATCAAGGCGTTAACACAAGGTATGCTGGTTGTAGGTGGAGACTTAATATGACTATTGACCCAGATATAGACTCCACTGCTAGAACTAGACAGTCTTCTCCTTTTGCATGGTCTTTGTTAGAGGGAGGCCTGTATGACGTGTGGAGATGCCAACATGGGGGTGAGAGGGATTATACTTTCTTTCATGTTTCTTATTCTAGGATCCGTTTATTTCTGGTTAATAATAGGGCACTCCTACAGTCACAATCTTCTGTAATTGGACAGGTAGCCTGGTCTGATCACGCTCCAATCTCGCTTTCCATAAATGAGAAAATGTCGTCTTCTCTTCCTTCACAATGGCGTTTGAATGATTACATACTCCATTACTCTGATCATGCCCCAACCTTGCTAAAACAATTGAAGCATTATTTCTCAGACAATGTGGGTTCTGTTTCATGTCCTTACATTTTGTGGAATGCGCATAAAGCATTTATGAGAGGGTTATTGATTAAAGCTTGTTCTCAGGCTAAGGCCGGGTTTACACGAGCGTGTGCGTTTTGCGTGCGCAAAAGGCACTTAACAGCTCCGTGTGGCATCAGAATATGATGCGCGGCTGCGTGATTTTCGCGCAGCCGCCATCATTATGACACTCCGTTTGGATGTTTGTAAACAGAAAGGCACGTGGTGCTTTTCTGTTTTCATTCATCCTTTTCAGTGCTGTTGCGCGAATCACGCTGTTCACACGGAAGTGCTTCCATGTGACATGTGTGGTTTTCACGCACCCATTGACTTCAATGGGTGCGTGATGCGCGAACAGCACGCAAATATAGAACAGGTCGTGAGTTTTTGGCAGCGGACTCACGCTGCGTAAAAATCACGCACCTGTCTGCACGGCCCCATAGACTATTATAGGTCTGTGTGACGCGCGTGAAAATCACGCGCGCTGCACGGACGTATAACACGCTCGTGTAAATGAGCCCTTAGAGAAAGAGGGAAAAGGAGATTTTTAATATCACTAATCAGATAGCAGTTATAGATTTAAAAAATAAAGCTACGCCCACACCTGCTTACCCTTCAGAATTGAGGACCTTGCGTTTGACATTCCAGTCATTGCTTGCGTCTCAGTACGACATTTATCTCAAACGCATGCAAATGACTACCTATGCACATAATAATAGAGCCGGTGCTTTTTTGGCTAAAAAAATAAAAAACAGTCCTCGCCACGCTCCCGCATTATGTATCTCTTGGATAAAAAGGGTAATAAAGTTATAGATCCTAGGCCAACAGCCGAACAGTTCCAATCTTATTATAGTGCCCTTTACAATATACATATGGGCGACAACACTTACCAGCCTTCACAGTCTGAAATTGCTGATTTTCTGCACTCAGTCCCATTGCCACAGGTTTCCCAGTCCCAACTTGCAGATCTATCAGCCCCCTTTACTGAATCCGAGATACTTAAAGCTATAGCATCGCTTAAACTTTTTAAAGCCCCGGGTCCGGATGGCTACACGAATAACTATTATAAGGACTATGCACAGATTTTAGCCCCTCATTTAGTGCAGATATTTAATCAAGCAGCAAAGGATGGTGCTTTTCCTACGGAAATGCTCCTGGCCACGGTAGTCACCCTCCCTAAACCAGATAAGGATCCCACGTCCCCAGCTAATTTTCGTCCTATTTCTCTGTTAAACTCAGATATTAAAATATATGCAAAAATCCTCTCGACTAGGTTGTATCATATTATTCCTCAACTGGTTAAATCAGATCAAGTTGGGTTTGTGGCGGGACGTCAGGCCGTTTATGGACTTGGTTCATTGTGCAGAGACCACTCGGACGCCTTCTCTGCTTCTTGCTTTGGACGCAGAGAAGGCGTTCGATAGAGTACATTGGGGCTATCTGTCTCAGCTTCTTGAATATTTTGGATTTAAGGGTCGTATAAAATCCTCCATTCTTGCATTATACCCATTTCCCTCTGCTAGAGTTCTCTCTTCGGGGTTTTTGTCTGACCCTTTTATAATAAAGAATGGTACGCGTCAGGGCTGCCCACTCTCTCACATTGTGTTTGCCTTAGCGATGGAACCCCTCGCAGAACAAATACGGCTTAATCCAAAAGATCAGGGCATTAAAGTAGGATCTAAGGCTCATAAAATTGGTCTTTAGGCTGATGATGTGCTCCTGGCAGTCTGTGACCCCTTTAATTCTCTATCCGCCATCCAAGATAACCTTTCTCATAGTTACATAATTACATAGTTACATAGTTAGTACGGCTAAAAAAAGACACATGTCCATCAAGTTCAACCAAGGGAAGGAAAAAATGTCAACACATAGGAGCTAATACTTTTTTGTTCTAGGAAATTATCTAACCCTTTTTTAAAGCCATCTACTGTCCCTGCTGTGACGGCTCCTGCGGTGTCTCCTGTCCCTGCTGTGACGGCTCTTGCGGTGTCTACTGTCCCTGCTGTGACGGCTCCTGCGGTGTCTACTGTCCCTGCTGTGACGGCTCCTGCGGTGTCTACTGTCCCTGCTGTGACGGCTCCTGCGGTGTCTACTGTCCCTGCTGTGACGGCTCCTGCGGTCGGCTATTCCATAAATTCACCGTTCTCACAGTAAAGAAGGCTTGTCGCCTCTGCAGCTTGAACCTTTTTTTCTCCAGATGGAGGGAGTGCCCCCTTGTTTTTTGAGGGGGTTTTCACCATATTTTTTGTATGTGCCATTAATATATTTATATAAATGAATCATGTCCCCCCTTAGTCGTCTTTTTTCAAGGCTAAATAGGTTTAATTATTTTAATCTTTCCTCATAACTTAAATTCTCCATGCCCATTATTAGCTTTGTTGCTCTTCTTTGTATTTTTTCCAACTCCAGGGCATCCTTTCTATGAACTGGAGCCCAGAACTGGACTGCATATTCTAGATGAGGCCTCACTAATGCTTTGTAAAGTGGTAATATTACATCCCTGTCCCGCGAGTCCATGCCTCTTTTAATACACGACAATATCCTGCTGGCCTTTGAAGCAGCTGATTGACACTGCATGCTGTTATTTAGTTTATGATTTATAAGTACACCCAGATCCTTCTCAACAAGTGAATCCGCCAGTGTAGCTCCCCCTAGGACATATGATGCATGCAGGTTGTTGGTACCCAGATGCATAACTTTACATTTATCTACATTAAACTTCATCTGCCAAGTGGACGCCCAAACACTTAGTTTGTTTAAATCTGCCTGCAATTCATGAACATTTTCCATAGACTGAACTATATTACATAGCTTGGTGTCATCTGCAAAAATAGAAATAGTGCTATTAATCCCATTCTCTATATCATTAATAAATAAGTTGAATAATAGTGGTCCCAGCACTGAACCCTGGGGTACACCACTTATTACCAGGGACCATTCAGAGTAGGAATCATTGACCACAACTCTCTGGATGCGGTCCTTGAGCCAATCCAATTACAAACTATATTTTCTAAACCTATAGTCCTTAATTTACTCATTAGGCGTCTATGGGGGACAGTGTCAAATGCCTTTGCAAAGTCCAAAAACACTAAATCCACAGCGGCCCCTCTGTCTAGACTTCTGCTCACCTCTTCATATAAACACTATATCCACAGTGGCCCCTCTGTCTAGGCTTCTGCTCACCTCTTCATATAAACACTATATCCACAGCGGCCCCTCTGTCTAGGCTTCTGCTCACCTCATAAAAACAGATTAGGTTAGTTTGACAACTTCTGTCCTTAGTAAAACCGTGCTGGCTGTCACTTATAGTACTATTTTTTGTTACATAATCCTGTATATAGTCCCTCAATAGCCCCTCAAACATTTTCCCCACAATAGATGTTAAGCTTACTGGTCTATAATTACCCGGGGAAGACCTAGAGCCTTTTTTGAAAATAGGCACCACATTTGCGCTGCGCCAGTCCCTTGGCACTATACCAGTCACTAGAGATTCTCTGAATATTATGAAAAGGGGGACATAAATAACTGAACTAAGCTCCTTAAGGACTCTAGGGTGTAACCCATCTGGTCCCGGGGCCTTGTGCACATTTATTTTGTTTAATTTAGCTTGGACCATATCTACATTCATCCAATTCAGTATATCAACTGATATATTAACAGCACTGGCACCGGCTACATCAGCGGCTCTTTCTTCTGTTGTATATACAGAGCTAAAGAACCCATTTAGTAACTCTGCCTTCTCTTGATCCCCTGTGACCAACTCCCCATTACCATTATCTAGGGGTCCTACATGTTCAGACCTTGGCTTTTTAGCATTTATATACTTGAAGAATTTTTTGGGATTTGTTTTACTATCCTTGGCCACCTGCCTTTCATTTTGTATTTTTGCTGATTTTATTACATTTTTACAGATTTTATTAAGCTCTTTATATTTTACAAAGGCTACAGCTGTACCCTCAGATTTGTATTTTTTAAATGCCCTTTTTTTGTCATGTATTGCCCCTTTCACAGAAGGTGTAAGCCATGTGGGGTTTAATTTGAGTCGTTTATACTCGTTACCTATAGGAATAAATTTTGCACTATAATTACCCAAAGTAGATTTGAAAATCTCCCATTTATCATGTGTCCCATTATTTGACATTAATTCTTCCCAGTCTATATCCTGAATTGCCGCCCTCATCCTGGGGAAATTGGCTTTCTTAAAATTAAATGTTTTTGCCCTCCCAGCCTGCGTTTGTTTTTTACAGTATAGGTAAAATGTAACTATTTTATGATCACTGTTACCGAGGTTTTCACGAATATTGACATTCCCAACAAGATCTGCATTATTAGAAATTACCAGATCCAACAGAGCTTAACCTCTAGTCGGGTCTTCCACAAACTGGCCCATAAAATTTTCCTGCAACAGGTTGAGGAAATGTCTCCCCTTTGCAGTTGAAGCCGAACCATGACACCAATTAATATCCCGGAAATTAAAATCTCCCATTATCACTACAGTACCCGCCTGTGCAGCCCGCTCCATCTGATTATATAGCTGACCTTCCACCTCCTCAGTTATATTGGGGAGTCTATAGATTACACCAAAAGTAATTTTTTCAGTGTTTACCTCCCTTTCTAGTTCCACCCACAAGGTTTCAACCTCCTCACAGTATTCACCCACTATTGTCTCTTTCACGCTCGCCTTCATATCACTTATCACATACAGACATACACCACCACCTTCATATCACTTCTCACATACAGACATACACCACCGCCTTTCCTATTTATCCTGTCTTTCCGAAAAAGTGTAAAACCCTGTAGATTTACAGCCCAGTCATGTGAAGAGTCCAGCCATGTTTCAGCAACACCAACTATATCTATATTTTCTTCCAGTACCAAGGCCTCCAGCTCCCACAGAGAAAAAAAATAAAATGTCTAACCAACCTGAGTCCATATTTGGACCATCCACTCCAATCAGTTATTTTATTAACCTCTAATATATTAAAGTTGCCAATTAATGTTGTGAAGCTCAATGCTCCATTTAAATGAAACATTTTTCTTAATTTAACCCCAATTTCATGCATCATATATATTGTTGGACACTCCTTACAATTTCTCAATTGCCCGGACTCCATTACCTCAAGTATATTCTGAAGATGGCCCCTACTAGACTTAGTAATATTTTGTATAAATGGAGATTGTTTCCCACTCAAAATATTTCTCCACTTTCCTGACAAAAAAATATATTCTCAAGTCAGGTACTGCCAGGCCACCCTCTTCTCCTCTATCCATCAAGTATTTTAACTTCATCCTGGGTTTCCTTCCTCTCCAAATTAGCTCCCTCATTAAACTTTCTATGTCTTTTCTCCTATCCACATGGGACTGTTAATCAGTGGATACAACAACTGGGGTAATACTATCATTTTAATTACAACTATTCGATCTGCCATAGAAGGGGGTAACCTATTCCATATCTTAATTTTTGGGTGAGAATTTTGTAGCGGTTGTCTATCCACGTAGGGTAGTCTCTTCAATCAACCCATCGGGTTGACCACCAGATCATGGGCGCAGGGGATTTAACAGGAGAGTAATGGCTGTTTTTTCATTTCAAAACATTCCATGCAACTAGTTTCATTTCTCGGACATTCCTTTTAAGGAAATATTTATCGGGGCACAATGCACCATTTCTGGGCGCGGTATCCAATGTTTATCTGGACAGTCGCCTGGTTATTTTTCTGGACTTTGTATGCACTATTTACCTGGATGCTGGGTAATAATTATGTGAGTTAGAAACAGGCGGACCTGCAATCTCATCAACATTGTCCTTTTCTCATAAAATGTTCTTCTTGAGACATCTGATGGATTACTCTGAAAATATGGTGTACGTGCCAATCAAGGTCCAAAGGTTGACATCCTCAATGGCCTCCAGGATCTGAATTATACCTTTTTCTTTCACTAACCCATTTCTCTAGGAGTCATATATAAAGGTTGGGTCTATGGAGCCCAGATGAGCTACATTAGCAACTTTGAAAGAGCAGCCTCAGAGATATTCAGCTCCAGGATGGTCTGTGCCAGATAAGTAGTAGTTCAGAACGCACTGGACGATGTAGGTGCACGAATAGGGTCCCAACCCAATCGTAGTCAAAATAAGTATTCGGCACACAAAGCTGAAGTTTAAAGAAGAAATCTTGATTTTATTTCAAGTGGTTGTAGATGACAGAGGCTAAGGCTGGATTCACACGAGCATGTTACGTCCGTAGTAGACGGAAAGTATTTCATCCGCAAGTCCCGGACCGAACACACTGCAGAGAGCCGGGCTCCTGGCATCATAGATATGTACGATGCTAGGAGTCCCTGCCTCGCTGCAGGACAACTGTCCCGTACTGTAATCATGTTTTCAGTACGGGACAGTAGTTCCACGCAGAGGCAGGGACTCCTATCATCATACATAACTATGATACTAGGAGCCCGGCTCCCTGCAGAGTGTTCGGTCTGGGACTTGCGGCCGAAATACGTTCCTTCCATTACGGACATAACATGCTCGTGTGAACCCAGCCTTAGTGTGACGCTTCGGTCATTACATGACCTTCATCAGGCAATGTGCCGTTCTGGTTGCTGGTACATACAGTAGTTGGCGCTTCGTTCCGAATGGCGGCTGACCACTGTAGTTGGCGCACTTGAGATTTCTTAAAACTTTAGCTTTGAGTGCCGAATACTTATTTTGGTCTGTGTCAGATGTTAGGGATGAAGTCTACAACTGGCCAGACCACCTATCTTTCCTTCGCTCTGGAAATATAGGACAGTCCACGGGGCAGCACATCATGTCTGGTCAATTCCCCTACTACTCTGTACACTAACATCTTCAAAAGAGAAGAAGAGGAAGGTGCAGATGTGACGTTCAGGGTAGGTATTTGCAGTATTGAAGTTGTATTGTGCTCCCCTTGGAGCACTGTGCAAAGGCAAAACTCCTTTATTGGCATGATGTGTAGATGGTTGGTACTCTATTTGGGTGTGCAGGCTTACTTTGTTGTGTGCTCACTTGGCTAGGTCGGCATTAATGAGCGAAATGTATACAGTACCTTAGGAAAATACAGTGTGAGAAAAAGATGTTAACAGGAGCGCTCCCTAGGGTAATACCTTGAAAAAAAATGTAAATGAGTCTTCTCACCTTTTAAACCTCTTGGTTGATAAGAACATCGACTGGATGCAGTTGTCTCTCTTTTTGTAGCTTCTTGTTCTTCTGACACGGAGTACAGTATGTCTCAGGCTGGGGGATCTCTTTGCTGGACTTTGTTGTATGGTGGTGTACGTTCGTCCTGATTATGACCTCTGTTTTTGTAGCAGGAAGATGTCTTTCTTGTTTGGATGTTACTCCACGGGTTACCCAGCCTACTCATTCTTCAATGAATCAGTGACCATGTCCACAATTGATTACACAGGTATAATATAGATTTCATGATAGTTCTTTGGAATTAAAACAAATTACTTTTATGTATTTGCCTATCCATTTTTATTAGAAATACAATAAATACATTGAGGTATGTTTTTATTGACATGTGTTGCTATCAGCCAGACAGGAAAAAAAATATGGATGGCCTTGGGAATCTGTAGGGGCAGCTGTTCTACAGGAAAGGGAGTGCAGAGACCCTACCAAACAGGACGAGGGGAGGAAGTCCATTGCCGGGCATCTGAAGAGACTTGCCATTAAACACCCAAAACCATTGTACTTCACCGCAGCCCTGCGAATCATGGACAAGGCTTCATTTCCAAAGACTTCTGGACAGTTGTCTTTTAATTGGATGGATCTTAAAAACCCCTTCTGGACAGTGGGGGATGGGAAGGAGGAGGTGTGGACGGATGACGTTCCGGCATTCTTAGATGGACATTAGTGGTTCATATCTGCTGCCTCTTTAGCTTTCAGACCTTGATCTGGCACATCCCTTTCCATGGCTGACGTTCTCGACACCAGGGCTTCCTCCTGCTGATGTACGGTACATTCCCTTCAGTTCTGAAACAAGAATAAATAAAATGTCCTAGTGAAGAGTTGCTCTCTTGAAGATATTCCCCGTGACCCACACCAAGACCCTTTGTCTGCCAGGTAGGTAGATAGTGCGTTCTATGTTCAACTAAGATACAAAATTCACAAGTAAATCTGCTCAACTAAGATGCGGTTAACACAAAGGTTTAAAAACGGGGACAGATAGGGCGCCAAGCGATGGTAGAATTTTATTTAAATACACGTTTCTGGCACGACTGGTCCCTTTATCTGGTCTTAACCTGACAAAGGGACCAGTCAAGTTTAGTCCCGGACCAGTCCGGTCCAGAAACACAGTCAAAATAAAATGGGTTTTACTTTACCGTCCACGTGTGAAGTATTTGTGTTACCCGCCGCTTACCAATTTTTAAAGGGGAACTCCAAGAAAGATTTGTCATGCAATCAAAGGCGCAGTGCCCACCCAAACTACATCGCAGGATTTTATTTAAAAAATTAGCTGTTATCTATTGGATTACTCCAATATGTAAAGGCCAATATCACTAACAGCTCCTGGCTCAGCCAGCAGAGGTGGGGTCCGGAGCCGAATGGGACCCAGAGCTGCTGAAGGAGCGGGAAGCACATAAAGGGGATTTGTCCGGGGTCTGAATACATTTTAGGGTTTGGTATTAAAGGGGTTTTCCAGGCTTTATAAAAATTGTAATTCAAACTGAAAATTGCACCATTTAGCAAATACCCACCTTCTAATTCTCTGCGCCTCCAGTGCCGGCGGTTCACAATCCCCTGCCGGCCTGTTTACATAGGCTGGACCAGTGATGTCCCGTATCGGCACATGATCGCACTAGTCAATCACTGGCCACAGTGGTCACGTGCCATACTTACTTAGATCACTTCTGCAGGCGATACCCTCCCTCTATACTGTCCTTACTGCAAGGTTTTTATAGTGAGGACAGAATACAGGGAATATCTGGTACACAAAGTGTATTCTCACTAACCCCATGACAAGCCATGCCCAATGAACCACGTTCTGTCAAAGGTAGGCCCTGTCAAGTCCTGTCTCAATCCATCTGAAACCAAAGTGTCCCTAGAAAGAAATGCCAAATATTGTCAACTATGCTCTATTAGGGTATAGTATGAAGAATCAGTGCAGTAGGGTCTATATACTACTATATACACAAAGCTGCCATGTGCCGAACATTGCAACACACCCTTTTCATAAAAGAGCGTTAATTCCAGTCCTGCAGTCACCCTGATGACCTTATACTGTGCCAGTACTTGAGGTAGGTGTGCCCCTTTATATATTACTTGCAGCCAGAATTGGCACCGGGATTATCAGCTCATTGACGAATTCTTAAATGGAAAAAGCGCCATATCCCTATTAGGTCCCGCGGACATCATAGAGGTGGTCCTTGACTTCCAGTCCTGCAGTCACCATGAAGACTTTGTGCTGTCAGTGCAGGCAGAATAAAGCTGACATGGTGACCATGTAATGTTTTCTATGTACTACTACTCCCTGTACTGACTGATAGTAGAGAGAATGGACTAAGCTGAAGGATTCCCGACTCTTATCAATTCTTTAAATAGGGAATATGCCCTGAATACTAACCCCAAATTTATATTCCATTCATAGTAGGGCAGATTTACTATTCAAATTGAGCCAGAATTATGGCGTACATGTTGTGCGCCATATTTATTAATTGTTTTAGACACATTTTGCGGCGTGCTTGACAAGGGGCGTGGCCTAGAATAAAGGGCGTGTCTTAAAATAAGCCAACCAAGAGGTGGTATAAGGAAGAGAAAAGTGTCTAACATGTCTAGTAAAATCTATCATACATCGTGCACCACTGTGATAAATTTGGCGCAGTTTCTGACTTCCTTGTATCAGTTTACACTGTGTAAAACTCAGATAGTTTTAGGCCCCATGCACACTAACTTATTTTTGCGGCCGCAATTCACCCGCAAATCTGCAGGTGAATTGCGGCCCCATTCATTTCAATGGGCCCATATGGGCACACGACCTTGGTTTCCACGGTCCGTGCATTGCCCAGGAACCGGGACCGCAAAAACAACGGACATGTCTTATTACAGTCGTGTTTTGCGGTACAGGCTCATAGAAAATAATGCACGCGGTCATATGCACGGCCCGCGATTTGTGGGCGGCCGCGGGTGACAGTCCGCGGACGTACGAGCCGTAAGTCACGGTCAATGCACCTCACTACGGTCGTGTGCATGAGGCCTTAGTAAATCTGCCCCATGGTAATACCAGTGACAGCCCGCTCTTTCCCGGGGGGGTACAGTCCTCCGCACATCTTCATCCACGTCTCATCTTGTATGTGCCGGTTACTTTTCTCCTTATACCTGAGAAGTAACAAAAATAACATCAGAAACTAAAAAAACACAATTCCAAGTATTTCTCCCCATTTCTAATAATAACATTTCCTGCAGGTGAATAATGGAAAATATAAAGATATAAATATATTCAGGCCTATGTGTCTGTCCAGGGGGTCAGTGAGGGTCCTGCCTGTTATATGGGGGGAGGTCTCGCTGCACAATAACGGGGGGAGGGGGAAATGTCTGTACATCAATATATATCTGTCTCTAGGAGCCCCTACAAAGTCTCAGTGAGGGGCCTGCCTGTTATATGGGGGGAGGTCTCGCTGCACAATAACGGAGGGGAAAATGTCTGTACATCAATATATATTTGTCTCTAGGAGCCCCTACAAAGTCTCAGTGAGGGCCCTGTCTGTTATATGTGGGGAGGTCTCGCTGCACAATAACGGAGGGGAAAATGTCTGTACATCAATATATATCTGTCTCTAGGAGCCCCTACAAAGTCTCAGTGAGGGCCCTGTCTGTTATACGGGGGGAGCTTGTATACAGCGTTAGTAACACGCATGTCACTCCAGTATAGATATTTTGGGTGCGGGTTCTTCGCCCCCACTGTCCATAGTTTAATTAACACCTTAAGAAAATGGATCATCACCAAGAAGTTTTATTTAAAGGGGTAGTCCCATCTTACTATTTCTCTGGGACTCACACCGATGTGGAAAACGGAGGTCTCTCCCTGACCCTGTCCTGCTTTGTTCCCAGATCCCTGTCCCGTCTAATGGCTGCTGATTACAGGTGGAGAATGACTTGGGAAAGGCCTCGCACGTCCCTCTCTCTATTCTGTTCTATGGAAGTTTCGGAAACAGCTGAGCGCTGTTGAACTATTTGCGTAACTTCCATAGTACAGAACGGAGAGAGCTGCGTGCATGCGCATAGGTGGATATCACATAAACGTCTGAGATGGAGAAAACCCTCTAAAGAGATTATGTAATTAAAGGGGTTGTACATAATTAGAAAAATAGAGCTGCTGTCTTCCAAAAACAGAGCCACACCTGTCCACAGGTGATGTGCGGTGTGTGGACAGCTTAGCCCTATACATTTCAATACAGAAAAGCTGCAATACCACACACAGCCTCTGGACAGAGGTGGCGCAGAGCTTCCATTTGGGTCATAGAGAGGGTCTCCAGCGTGATACCCCCCTCTATGATATCTAAATACCCTTATAGGGCATTTCAGGTGTAACCAGAAGTTAAGGTGATACAAAAAAATATTCCATACATGAGATTTCCTTAATGGAGATATTGTAACAATAATTACTGAAAATATGTAATTGACTTTTTCCTCCATTGTAGGAATAGAACCCGAGAAGCCACGTTTTGGACTACGGAACAGTCGATCCTCCGGATGAAATGCTGTGTGGTTGGAGCGTAGTCCCAGGAGCGCTGGTGTTGTTGTGCTGATCCATGTTCTTCTTATCTGGAGCTTGTATACAGAACACGCGATCCTTCTGGTCCGACCTACTCACATATATAAGCACAGCCTAAACACACACGTAATGATATATAATAACATAACAGGAACATAACATTACTATGTATCAGCCCTGATACGTCAGTCTCATCATATTTCTGGGGTCCCCGCACACAGGATATACGTTACCTCCTGTGATGATGTCACTCCCTGTATTTCCTGTATGACATGGCTGCTCTTCCTCTTCCTGTTTCCCTTTCTGATGTATTTCCTCTTCCTGTGTGATAAGACGTGTGCTGTTACCTCCTGTGATGATGTCACTTCCTGTATTTCCTGTATGACATGGCTGCTCTTCCTCTTCCTGTTTCCTTTCTGATGTATTTCCTCTTCCTGTGTGATAAGACGTGTGCTGTTGCCTCCTGTGATGATGTCACTTCCTGTATTTCCTGTATGACATGGCTGCTCTTCCTCTTCCTGTTTCCTTTCTGATGTATTTCCTCTTCCTGTGTGATAAGACGTGTGCTGTTACCTCCTGTGATGATGTCACTTCCTGTATTTCCTGTATGACATGGCTGCTCTTCCTCTTCCTGTTTCCTTTCTGATGTATTTCCTCTTCCTGTGTGATAAGACGTGTGCTGTCGCCTCCTGCTGTGTATAACACGAGATGTAACATGTCTTATAAAACATGTCAATAATAATCGCAGAAAGCGAAAAACATTTTGTTCATTTCCATTCACATCAATGGTTATTTGTTTGCAGCCGTTTTTCTGAGCCGTACTTGTCTGTTTTTAGAATAAACTACAGGGAGATTTGAGATGTGGTTTGAGAATTTCTTTCCTATGTAAACGCCACCCATAAGGACAGCTAAGAAGCCTCAGTTATCAGCGAGCGACCCCATCATTAGAGTAAGCAGAGTGCCCCCATACAGTGCCAGCAGAGTATTGTCCCTTATACAGTGCCAGTATACTGCCCCCTCATAAACAACACTACCAGCAGAGACCCCTCAATAACCCATATTGCCAGCAAAGTGCCTCCAATAATTAGTGCCAGCAGACGGCCCCCAATAACCTCTACAAGCAGAGTTCCCCCTCACAAATAGTCCCAGCAGACTGCCCCCAATAACCTCTACAAGCAGAGTTCCCCCTCACAAATAGTCCCAGCAGAGTGCCCCCAATAACCTCTACAAGCAGAGTTCCCCCTCACAAATAGTCCCAGCAGACTGCCCCCAATAACCTCTACAAGCAGAGTTCCCCCTCACAAATAGTCCCAGCAGAGTGCCTTCCTTTATGCAGCTACATCATGTAAGATCTTCCCTAGTTTGGAAGTCTCCAGGACAATCTGGGAGAGAAGACAAGTGTGATGTAACCTGGTTGCAGTGTGTAAATGTAGCCTGAAACATCACGTGTAGCCCCTAAGTCTATGTTCACATGTTACATATTTATTGCAGATTTCCATGGTCAAATTGACACATAAAGTATGAATGTGAATAGGGTTCTAGAAAACTTGCAGCAGTAACAATCTGCAGTAGATGTAATGCAAAGGAAGCACAGCCAAATATGCTGCAAAATCCACATGTAATATATGGAGAAATATTAGGCCTTGTTCACACAGAGTTTTTTTGGAGCATTTTTGACGTGGAAACCGCAACGAAAACCGCATCAAAAAACGTCCGAAAACAAATCTTATTGATTTCAATGGGATGCAGAGGCGTTTTTACCACGAGAAAAAAACACTCACTGGAAAAAGCAGCGTCAAGCCCTTTCTTCAAGCGTTTCCGTCTCTGACCTCCCATTGACATCAATGGGAGGCAAAGAAAACGGTTTTCGCAGCATTTTTGCATGCGGTGCTCAATGGCCGTGGTCGTAAAATGCGTCAAAAAAGCGGCAGAAGGAATTTTCAGGCAGATTTTTCCACCTGCAAAAAACTTGGTGTGTAAACAGGGACTTCGTGTCCACATGTGACCTACTCTATCCAATCCCAGCTGTAATTCCAGCCAAGGCTGCCTAAGATGATGTTCACACCCCCCACTTCTCCTGCGGTTTGGCCGCTGCAGCCCGATGAGGAGGGATTATAACTAGAAATTGTGGATATAAAGAACATGCAGAGGTTTCTGTGTGACAGTCTAAGGGCATGACCAGACGTGGCGGAGTTCTGCATACACTGTCCGCATCAATGCCGCACATAATCTGCGTTGCAGATTCTGTCGCGGCTTTGCCTAAAATGGGCATTAACCCCTTCCCGCCGGATCACGTATATAAACGTAATTAAAATCGGTGGCTTACCGCCTTTTCACGTAAATGTACGTCATGGAGATGAAGCTGGCTCAGGAGCTGAGCCAGCGACATCACCACCGGGTGACAGCTGTATGTTACAGCTGGCACCCTGAGGTATCGGCCAGGACCGGAGCTAGCCTCCGATCCGACCGATTAACCCCTCACATGCTGCGTTCAATAGAGATCGCAGCATGTGAGGAGTTTATAGCCACCGGCACCCCAGCAACGTGATCGCTGGGTTGCCGGTGGCTGCAAAGGTGATCAGAGGGCTAATGCTTACCTCCCGATCAGCCTGTAACGGAATCCTCCTATGCCCCGTCGTCGGCGGGGCCCAGGAGGCTTCCGGTAACATCGGCAAGATGGCACCGTCTCAGCTTCCGGCTCAGAAGCTGAGCCGGCGTCATCAGCAGTGGGTGTCCGCTGTATGTTACAACGGACACCCCGATCTATCGCCAGGAACCGGAGCTAGCTCCGATTCCTGGCATTAACCCCTTCGATGCAGCGATCCATTGTGATCGCTGCATCCTAGAGGTTTGTAGAAAATCGGCAGCCTTGCCATGCGATGGCAAGGCTGGCGACTGCTACCATGGCGACAGGAGCCCTAACAATGGACTCCTGTCTGCCATTACGTAAGCTGATTAGGCCCCGCCCAGAGGCAGAGCCTGATCGGCTTGCTGTCAGTGAACAACTGACAGTTCCAATACATTGCACTACATAGGTAGTGCAATGTATTAGAACATCAAACAAACAGTTGGACATTCAAGTCCCCTAGTAAGACTAAAGAAAAGTGTAAAAAAAAGTGTAAAAAAAGTAAAAATAAAAGTTGGAAAACATACAATAAAAGTTTCAAATAATAACACAAAACACAATCGCCCTTTTTCCCTTATCAAGTCATTTATTATTGAAAAAAATAATAAAGCCATACATATTTGGTATCGCAGCGACCGTAACGACATGAACTATAAAAATATTATGTTATTTATTCCGCACAGTGAACGCCGTAAAAAAAACCCTCAAAAACACTGCCATAATTACTGTTTTTTTGGTCACTGTCTTCCAAAAATTGAAATAAAAAGTGATCAAAAAGTCGCATGTATCCAAAAATGGTACCGATAAAATCTATACCTCGTCTCGCAAAAAACAAGCCCTCACACAGCTCCATCGATGAAAAAATTTAAAAAGTTATGGCTCTCACAACTTGGCGACAGAAGAAATACATTCTCTTTCCAAAAGTAATTTTATTGTGCAAAAAGTTATAAAAAAGTTCTATAAATCTGGTATCGCCGGAATCGTACTGACCCGCAGAATAAAGGTAACATGTAGTTTATAACGCACGGTGAACGGTGTATATAAAAAAAAAAAAAGTGGCACAAGCTGGTCATGACATATTTGACACTGAATTGGCATATCTAGGGAAACTATTTAATTTGTACCTTCCGCAGCGCAATCATTTATGGAAAAGACACGTGGGGTGAAAATGCTCACTACACCCCTTAATAAATGCCTTGAGGGGTGCAGTTTCCAAAATGGGGTCACTTCTCAGGGGTTTCTTTTATTATTTCACATCAAAGCCTCTGCAATTGTGAACCAATACTTTATAAGTCGCCAAATTAGGCCTCAATTTTACATGGTACTCTTTCACTCCTGAGCCCTGTCGAATGTCCAGGCAAAAGATTAGGGCCACATGTAGGGTGATTCTAAAACAGGGAAACACCGCATAATAATTGAGAGCTGTCTTGTTATGGTGGCACAAGCCGGGCACCACATATTGGCGTATCTAAGGAAAAATTCCCATTTTCATTCTCCCACATTGTGTGCACACAAATTTCTGCAAAACACCTGTGGGGTTAACATGCTCACTACACCCCTAGGTGAATACCTTGAGGGTGTTGTTTCCAAAATGGGGTCACTTCTGGGGGGGATCCACTGTTTTGGTCCCACAGGGACTTTGCAAATGCAACATAGCGACCAGAAACCAAATGCAGCAAAATCTGTACACCAAAAGCAAATGGCACTCCTTCCCTTCTGAGCCCTGCCGTGTGCCCAAACAGCATTTTACGACCACATGTGGGGTATTGCCGTACTCCAGAGAAGTTGCTTTACAAATGTTGTGTTCTTTTTTTCCTTTATTTGTTGAGAAAATTAAAAATTTGGAGCTAAAGCTACGTCTTATTGAAGAAAAAGGATTTTTTTTATTTTCACTGCCCAATTCTAATAAAATATATGAAACACCTGTGGGGGCAAAATGCTCACTACACCCCTAGATGGATTCCTCAAGGGGTGTAGTTTTCTCAATGGAGTCACTTTTTTGGCGTTTTCACTGTTTTGGTACCTCAGGGGCTTTGCAAATGCGACATGGCCTGCGCAAACCATTCCTGCTAAATTTGAGCTCCAAAAGCCAAATGGCGCTCTTTCCCTTCTAAGCTCCGCCGTGTGTCCAAACATCCGTTTATAACCACATGTGGGGTATTGTTTTACTCGGTAGAAATTGCTTTACAAATGTTGTGGTGCTTTTTCTCCTTTAGTCCTCGTGGAAATTAGAAAAAATTAGCTAAACCTACATAATCTTTGAAAGAATGACGATTTTTATTTTCACGGCCTAATTCCAATAATTTCTGCAAAAAACCTGCGGGGTCAAAATGCTCACTATACCCCTCTATAATTTCCTCAAGGGGTGTAGTTTCCAAAATGGGGTCACTTTTGGTGGATTTCCACTGTTTTGGCACCGAAAGAGCCCTTGAAACCTGACATGGTGCCTAAAATATTTTCTAATAAAAAGGAGGCCCAAAATCCACTGGGTGCTCCTTTGCTTCTGAGGCCGGTGCTTCAGTCCATTACCACACTAGGGCCACATGTGGGATATTTCTAAAAACTGCAGAATCTGGGCAATAAATATTGAGTTGCGTTTCTCTGGTAAAAACTTCTGTGTTACAAAAAAAATAGAATAAAAATGAATTTCTGCAAAAAAAAAGGAAATTTGAAAATTTCACCTCTACGTTGCTTTAATTCCTGTGAAACGTTTAAAGGGTTAAGAAACTTTCTAAATGCTGTTTTGAATACTTTGAGGGGTGAATATTTTAAAATGGGGTGACTTTTTGGCGGTTTCTAATATATAAGGCCCTAAAAGCCGCTTCACAACTGAACTGGCCCCTGTAAAAATAGCCTTTTGAAATTTTCTTGAAAATGTGAGAAATTGCTGCTAAAGTTCTAAGCCTTGTAACGTCCTAGAAAAATAAAAGAATATTCAAAAAACGATGCCAATCTAAAGTAGACATATGGGGGATGTTAATTAGCAACAATTTTGTGTGGTATAACTGCCTGTCTTACAAGCAGATACATTTACATTTAGAAAAATGCTAATTTTTGCAATTTTTCACCAAATTTTGGTGTTTTTCACTGGTAAATATTGAATTTATCGACCACATTTTTCCACTATCATAAAGTCCAATGTGTCACGAGAAAACAATCTCAGAATCGCTTTGATAGGTAAAAGCGTTCCGGAGTTATTACCACATAAAGTGAAATATGTCAGATTTGAAAAAAATGGGTCTGGTCCTGAAGGCCAAAATGAGCTTGGTCCTGAAGGAGTTAAATTGATGCGGACTGGCCGTTGCGTATTGAGGGGGAAAGGGCTTCCCTTCTCTCTATGAGTGCAGGATAGAGAGAAGGGACAGCCCTTTCCCTAGTAAAAGAAAAATAAATTCATACTTACCCGGCCGTTGTCTTGGTGACGCGTTCCTCTTTCGACATCCAGCCCGACCTCGCTGGATGACGCGGCAGTCCATGTGACCGCTGCAGCCTGTGATTGGCCTGTGATTGGCTGCAGCGGTCACATGGACTGAAATGTAATCCCGGGAGGCCGGACTGGAGGAAGAAGCAGGGAGTTCTCGGTAAGTATGAACTTCTATTTTTTTTACAGGTTGATGTATATTGTGATCGGTAGTCACTGTCCAGGGTGCTGAAACAGTTACTGCCGATCGCTTAACTCTTTCAGCACCCTGGACAGTGACTATTTACGGACGTCGCCTAGCAACGCTCCCGTAATGACGGGTGCACACACGTAGTCACCCATAATTACGGGAGCCCCATTGACTTCCTCAGTCTGGCTGTAGACCTAGAGATATATAGGTCTAGCCAGAATGAAGAAATGTCATGTTCGTAAAACCAACACGCTCCGCAGCACACATAACATCTGCGGACTTCATTGCGGAATTTTCACTCTCCATTGAAGTCAATGGAGAAATTCCGCAATGAGTCCGCAACAAGTCCGCTACACGTCCGCAACAGTCAGTGTATGCTGCGGACACCAAATTCCGCACCACAGCCTATGCTCCGCAGCGGAATTGTCCGCAACGTGTAAACGAACCCAACTAAAAAGCTGTGGAAAGCAATGGAGAAACGTGTAATTTCAGTGCAATTCCGCCACGTCTGGTCATGCCCTAAGGCTCTGTTCACATCTGCATTGGGGTCCCGTTCTGACGTTCCCGTCAGAAGTTTCCGTCAGAACAGGACCCTGAGCAGACACAAACTGACACCGACGGAAACCAGGGGTTTCCGTTTCCATCACCATTGATTTCAGTAGTCGACTACGCTATTGCTTCCGGCAAAACGACGGGTCCGATGCACAAAAGAGACAAACGGAAACCACGGGCATCGGCTCCGTCACCATTGAAATCGATGATAATGGAAACGGAAACCCCTGGTTTTCATCGGTGTCTGCTCAGGGTCCCGTTCTGACGGAAACCTCCGACGGAACGTCAGATTGGGACCCCAACGCAGATGTGAACAGAGCCTAATATGGATGAGAAAGGGGAGGTGGGACTACTCATTGTTTATTATGCCCGGATACTGAACTGGTATTACTAGTATTATACCCTGTTCTATGAACTTTACCCGCTGGAGTACCCCAAAGATGCTTGTACCACTGATCCAGGTGCCATGTGTTTTGTAGTAAAATTAAATTGTTATTTGATTATTTTTTTTACAGTTAATATTTATTAAAAATTAGGTTTTAAAGTTTTTTGCCTGGCAGTGATGGTATGATATTTGTCCAATACCTATTTAGTTCCATTTTTCATGGATATTATGAGGTGGGACTACTCACCTAACCAGTATGTACCTGACGGGAGCTGCATGCGTCCATCTCATCAAGTCTCAGATCTCCTGGCAGCTCCACTTTGTACAGATCCTACAATGAAAATCTATGCAAAAAGTTTACACCAAAAAAACTGAACATTCTACTGCGGAACCAGGATTGTTGTTGTGTGGCAGGGCTGCACCTCGCCCTTCTGCTGCCGGAGGTAAACAGTGAAATAGCGCCCCCACCTGCATCACCATAGAGTGGCCATGTGGGGTAGAGAAAAGATAGCAAAGAAAATATAGAAAACCTTTATGTTTACATGTGGTAGAAATCTATTTAATACAAGTGAATAATATTTATAAAAATCGTAATCACATGCTGCGTTAGGCCTCATTCCCACGACAGGGTTTCCCGGCCGGGTGCCGGCCGTTCATAAATCGGCCGGCACCCGGCTGCATTAGGAATAATAGACCCCTAATGGGGCTATTCACACGACCGATTTTTTGACGTCCGGGGAAACCGGCCGTCAAAAAATAGGACATGCTCTATCTTCGGCCGGGTACCCGGCCACCCGGCTCCCATAGAAGTCTATGGGGCCGGGTAATACCCGGCCATCACCGGGATGTGTCCTGAGTGATGGCCGGGTTTCCGGCGCTTGCGCTCTATCTCCTCCTCCTCACAGCGCAGAGTGCATGTGAGGAGGAGGAGTTGATGCCATTCTGACGAATGGCATCGCTGTACACTGTGTGGCAGGGCCGGGGTGTACAGCAGGTGGAAGGGAGCGCTGCGCTGGCTCCCTTCCCCTGCTTGTTTTAAAAGCGCCCTGGCCCGGCGACACCTTCGATGGCGCCGCGAGCAGCTGCTGCGGCTGCTATTACTGCAGCGACGCCACTATAGCAGAGCAGGGAGGTATCTCCCCGCTCTGCTATGTGCTAGCCGCATTTTAGCTCCTTGGAGGAGCGGAATCCCCGTGTTTTCGGGGATTCCGCTCCTGGACAGAGCGCTTGATGTCTCTGTCCATATCTGGGCAGTGATAGCAGGGGAAACTCCTGAAGCGGAATCCCCGAACACATGGGGATTCCCCTTCAGGAGTTGCCGCTGATGTCACTGTCCAGATCTGCCCGGCCCGGCACGGATGCAAAACTTTATGCAAACCGGCAGGGCAGAATGGCCGATTTTACCGGCCGGCACTCGGGCTTGGGCGCGACCCGGTCGTGTGAATCCCGCCTTAGGCCTCATTCACACGACAGGGTCCGAGTGTCGGCCAGGAAAATCGGCCGATTTTCCCGGCCGGTTTGCATCCGTTCCGGGCCGTGTTGCCGTTTTTACCGGCCGATTTGGACCCGATTTGCATCCGGTTTTTTCCCTGACCATTTTTTAATCTGATTAATTTTTTGCACTTTACTTATTTTTTATTACTATGGTCTGTCCCTCAAAGGTCAAAAAAGACCTTTGGGGAACTTTATATATATTTTTTCTTTCTTTTACACCATGTTTTTCCCTGTAACTGGAGCTGCACAGCAGCCCCAATTACAGGGGAAATCAGCCCTCTCATAGTGACGATTGTCACTAATAGGACTGTGCTAGGTCTAGTAAGACCCAGCAGCAGTCTGTCACTAACGGCACCCGGCGATCATGTGACCAGTCACATGATCACCGGGAGGAATAGAGACAGCGCCGCTGCTGCTGCCTCTATTCCTATACACAGCGTTCATTGAGCGTTGTGTAAAAAGACATCGTAGAAGACAGAAGCAGTGAAAGCTGCTTCTATCCTCTCCTCAGGGTCCCCGGCAGTCACTGACAGCCGGAGACCCGACATTCAGCTGCCCGATCGCGTGGGCAGCAAGTTAAAACCCGAGCCGTAAAAAGTCTATGGCTCGGGTTTTAAGGACCCTGCCGTAAAAACACAGCCAGCGGTCGGGAACCGTAACAAGCAGGGGAAGGGAGCCAGCGCAGGGCTCCCTTCCACCTGCTGTACACCCCGACCCTGCCACACAGTATCACCAGCGTAGCCATTCGTCCGAATGGCATCAACTCCTCCTCCTCACATGCACTCTGCACTGTGAGGAAAAGAGAGTGCGCGAGCGACGGTTGACCCAGCCATCACTCGGGACACATTCCGGTGATGGCCGTGTATTACCCGGCCCCATAGACTTCTATGGGAGCCGGGCGGCCGGGTATCCGGCCGAAAATAGGGCATGTCCCATTTTTTGACGGCCGGTTTTCCTGGCCCGTCAAAAAATCGGTCGTGTGAATAGCCCCATTAGGGGTCTATTATTCCTAATGCAGCGGGGTGCCGGCCGATATATGAACGGCCGGCACCCGGCCGGGAAACCCTGTCGTGTGAATCCCGCCTTAATTCTGCAGTGTATTACTGACATACCTACCTACTTGCACTCATTATATTACACTCATCCATTATATACCTACCTGCACTCACTATATTACACTCATCCATTATATACCTACCTGCACTCACTATATTACTCTCATCCATTATATACCTACCTATCTGCACTCATTATATTACACTCATACATTATATACCTACCTGCACTCATTATATTACACTCATCCATTATATACCTACCTGCACTCATTATATTACACTCATCCATTATATACCTACCTGCACTCATTATATTACACTCATACATTATATACCTACCTGCACTCATTATATTACACTCATCCATTATATACCTACCTGCACTCATTATATTACACTCATACATTATATACATACCTGCACTCACTATATTACACTCATCCATTATATACCTACCTGCACTCACTATATTACACTCATCCATTATATACCTACCTATCTGCACTCACTATATTACACTCATCCATTATATACCTACCTGCACTCATTATATTACACTCATACATTATATACCTACCTGCACTCATTATATTACACTCATCCATTATATACCTACCTGCACTCATTATATTACACTCATACATTATATACCTACCTGCACTCATTATATTACACTCATCCATTATATACCTACCTGCATTATATTACACTCATACATTATATACCTACCTGCACTCATTATATTACACTCATACATTATATACCTACCTGCAATCATTATATTACACTCATCCATTATATACCTACCTGCATTATATTACACTCATACATTATATACCTACCTGCACTCATTATATTACACTCATACATTATATACCTACCTGCACTCATTATATTACACTCATCCATTATATACCTACCTGCACTCATTATATTACACTCATACATTATATACCTACCTGCACTCATTATATTACACTCATACATTATATACCTACCTGCACTCATTATATTACACTCATCCATTATATACATACCTGCACTCATTATATTACACTCATCCATTATATACTTACCTGCACTCATTATATTACACTCATACATTATATACCTACCTGCACTCATTATATTACACTCATACATTATATACCTACCTGCACTCATTATATTACACTCATACATTATATACATACCTGCACTCACTATATTACACTCATCCATTATATACCTACCTGCACTCATTATATTACACTCATCCAATATATACCTACTTGCACTCATTATATTACACTCATCCAATATATACCTACCTATCTGCACTCACTATATTACACTCATCCATTATATACCTACCTGCACTCATTATATTACACTCATATATTATATACCTACCTGCACTCACTATATTACACTCATACATTATATACCTACCTGCACTCATTATATTACACTCATCCATTATATACCTACCTGCACTCACTATATTACACTCATCCATTATATACCTACCTGCACTCACTATATTACTCTCATCCATTATATACCTACCTATCTGCACTCATTATATTACACTCATACATTATATACCTACCTGCACTCATTATATTACACTCATCCATTATATACCTACCTGCACTCATTATATTACACTCATCCATTATATACCTACCTGCATTATATTACACTCATACATTATATACCTACCTGCACTCATTATATTACACTCATACATTATATACCTACCTGCAATCATTATATTACACTCATCCATTATATACCTACCTGCATTATATTACACTCATACATTATATACCTACCTGCACTCATTATATTACACTCATACATTATATACCTACCTGCACTCATTATATTACACTCATCCATTATATACCTACCTGCACTCATTATATTACACTCATCCAATATATACCTACCTATCTGCACTCACTATATTACACTCATCCATTATATACCTACCTGCACTCATTATATTACACTCATATATTATATACCTACCTGCACTCACTATATTACACTCATACATTATATACCTACCTGCACTCATTATATTACACTCATCCATTATATACCTACCTGCACTCACTATATTACACTCATCCATTATATACCTACCTGCACTCACTATATTACTCTCATCCATTATATACCTACCTATCTGCACTCATTATATTACACTCATACATTATATACCTACCTGCACTCATTATAATACACTCATCCATTATATACCTACCTGCACTCATTATATTACACTCATCCATTATATACCTACCTGCACTCATTATATTACACTCATACATTATATACCTACCTGCACTCATTATATTACACTCATCCATTATATACCTACCTGCACTCATTATATTACACTCATACATTATATACATACCTGCACTCACTATATTACACTCATCCATTATATACCTACCTGCACTCATTATATTACACTCATACATTATATACCTACCTGCACTCATTATATTACACTCATCCATTATATACCTACCTGCACTCATTATATTACACTCATACATTATATACCTACCTGCACTCATTATATTACACTCATCCATTATATACCTACCTGCATTATATTACACTCATACATTATATACCTACCTGCACTCATTATATTACACTCATACATTATATACCTACCTGCAATCATTATATTACACTCATCCATTATATACCTACCTGCATTATATTACACTCATACATTATATACCTACCTGCACTCATTATATTACACTCATACATTATATACCTACCTGCACTCATTATATTACACTCATCCATTATATACCTACCTGCACTCATTATATTACACTCATACATTATATACCTACCTGCACTCATTATATTACACTCATACATTATATACCTACCTGCACTCATTATATTACACTCATCCATTATATACATACCTGCACTCATTATATTACACTCATCCATTATATACCTACCTGCACTCATTATATTACACTCATACATTATATACCTACCTGCACTCATTATATTACACTCATCCATTATATACCTACCTGCACTCATTATATTACACTCATACATTATATACATACCTGCACTCACTATATTACACTCATCCATTATATACCTACCTGCACTCATTATATTACACTCATACATTATATACCTACCTGCACTCATTATATTACACTCATCCATTATATACCTACCTGCACTCATTATATTACACTCATACATTATATACCTACCTGCACTCATTATATTACACTCATCCATTATATACCTACCTGCATTATATTACACTCATACATTATATACCTACCTGCACTCATTATATTACACTCATACATTATATACCTACCTGCAATCATTATATTACACTCATCCATTATATACCTACCTGCATTATATTACACTCATACATTATATACCTACCTGCACTCATTATATTACACTCATCCATTATATACCTACCTGCACTCATTATATTACACTCATCCATTATATACCTACCTGCACTCATTATATTACACTCATACATTATATACCTACCTGCACTCATTATATTACACTCATCCATTATATACATACCTGCACTCATTATATTACACTCATCCATTATATACTTACCTGCACTCATTATATTACACTCATACATTATATACCTACCTGCACTCATTATATTACACTCATACATTATATACCTACCTGCACTCATTATATTACACTCATCCATTATATACATACCTGCACTCACTATATTACACTCATCCATTATATACCTACCTGCACTCATTATATTACACTCATCCAATATATACCTACTTGCACTCATTATATTACACTCATCCAATATATACCTACCTATCTGCACTCACTATATTACACTCATCCATTATATACCTACCTGCACTCATTATATTACACTCATACATTATATACCTACCTGCACTCATTATATTACACTCATCCATTATATACCTACCTGCACTCATTATATTACACTCATACATTATATACATACCTGCACTCACTATATTACACTCATCCATTATATACCTACCTGCACTCATTATATTACACTCATACATTATATACCTACCTGCACTCATTATATTACACTCATCCATTATATACCTACCTGCACTCATTATATTAGGGCATGACCACACATGGCGGAATTCCTCCGCAACTGTCCGCATCAATGCCGCACCTAATCCGGGTTGCGGATTACGGCTGCGGATCTGCACAAAATGTGCAGAAAATTGATGCGGACTAGCTGCTGCGGACTGCGGGAAAAGTGCTTCCCTTCTCCCTATCAGTGCAGGATAGAGAGAAGGGACAGCACTTTCCCTAGTGAAAGTAAAAGAAATTCATACTTACCGGCCGTTGTCTTTATGACGCGTCCCTCCTTCGGCATCCAGCCCGACCTCCCTGGATGACGCGCCAGTCCATGTGACCGCTGCAGCCTGTGCTTGGCCTGTGATTGGCTGCAGCCGTCACTTACACTGAAACGTCATCCTGGGAGGCCGGACTGGAGACAGAAACAGGGAGTTCTCGGTAAGTACGAACTTCATTTTTTTTTACAGATACATGTATATTGGGATCGGTAGTCACTGTCCCGGGTGCAGAAACAGTTACTGCCGATCGCTTAACTCTTTCAGCACCCTGGACAGTGACTATTTACTGACGTCTCCTAGCAACGCTCCCGTCATTACGGGAGCCCCATTGACTTCCTCAGTCTGGCTGTAGACCTAGAAATACATAGGTCCAGCCAGAATGAAGAAATGTCAAGTAAAAAAAGCAAGACGCATCCGCAGCACACATGACATGTGCATGACAGCTGCGGACTTCATTGCGGAACTTTGAATCTCCATTGAAGTCAATGGAGAAATTCCGCCATGAGTCCGCCACTGCTCCGCAACAGACAGAGCATGCTGCGGACACCAAATTCCGCTCCGCAGCCTATGCTCCGCAGCGGAATTGTACGCATCGTGTAAACGAACACTGCTAAATTAAAGTGAAAGTCAATGTAGAAACGGCTCCGCTGCGGATTAACGCTGCGGAGTGTCCGCAGCGGAATTTAAGTGCAATTCCGCCATGTGTGAACCCGCCCTTACACTCATACATTATATACCTACCTGCACTCATTATATTACACTCATCCATTATATACCTACCTGCATTATATTACACTCATACATTATATACCTACCTGCACTCATTATATTACACTCATACATTATATACCTACCTGCAATCATTATATTACACTCATCCATTATATACCTACCTGCATTATATTACACTCATACATTATATACCTACCTGCACTCATTATATTACACTCATACATTATATACCTACCTGCACTCATTATATTACACTCATCCATTATATACCTACCTGCACTCATTATATTACACTCATACATTATATACCTACCTGCACTCATTATATTACACTCATACATTATATACCTACCTGCACTCATTATATTACACTCATCCATTATATACATACCTGCACTCATTATATTACACTCATCCATTATATACTTACCTGCACTCATTATATTACACTCATACATTATATACCTACCTGCACTCATTATATTACACTCATCCATTATATACCTACCTGCACTCATTATATTACACTCATACATTATATACATACCTGCACTCACTATATTACACTCATCCATTATATACCTACCTGCACTCATTATATTACACTCATACATTATATACCTACCTGCACTCATTATATTACACTCATACATTATATACCTACCTGCACTCATTATATTACACTCATCCATTATATACCTACCTGCACTCATTATATTACACTCATACATTATATACCTACCTGCACTCATTATATTACACTCATCCATTATATACCTACCTGCATTATATTACACTCATACATTATATACCTACCTGCACTCATTATATTACACTCATACATTATATACCTACCTGCAATCATTATATTACACTCATCCATTATATACCTACCTGCATTATATTACACTCATACATTATATACCTACCTGCACTCATTATATTACACTCATACATTATATACCTACCTGCACTCATTATATTACACTCATCCATTATATACCTACCTGCACTCATTATATTACACTCATACATTATATACCTACCTGCACTCATTATATTACACTCATACATTATATACCTACCTGCACTCATTATATTACACTCATCCATTATATACATACCTGCACTCATTATATTACACTCATCCATTATATACTTACCTGCACTCATTATATTACACTCATACATTATATACCTACCTGCACTCATTATATTACACTCATACATTATATACCTACCTGCACTCATTATATTACACTCATACATTATATACATACCTGCACTCACTATATTACACTCATCCATTATATACCTACCTGCACTCATTATATTACACTCATCCAATATATACCTACTTGCACTCATTATATTACACTCATCCAATATATACCTACCTATCTGCACTCACTATATTACACTCATCCATTATATACCTACCTGCACTCATTATATTACACTCATATATTATATACCTACCTGCACTCATTATATTACACTCATATATTATATACCTACCTGCACTCACTATATTACACTCATACATTATATACCTACCTGCACTCATTATATTACACTCATCCATTATATACCTACCTGCACTCATTATATTACACTCATACATTATATACCTACCTGCACTCACTATATTACACTCATCCATTATATACCTACCTGCACTCATTATATTACACTCATACATTATATACCTACCTGCACTCACTATATTACACTCATCCATTATATACATACCTGTACTCATTATATTACACTCATCCATTATATACCTACCTGCACTCATTATATTACACTCATACATTATATACCTACCTGCACTCACTATATTACACTCATACATTATATACCTACCTGCACTCACTATATTACACTCATCCATTATATACCTACCTGCACTCATTATATTACACTCATCCATTATATACCTACCTGCACTCACTATATTACACTCATACATTATATACCTACCTGCACTCATTATATTACACTCATCCATTATATACCTACCTGCACTCATTATATTACACTCATACATTATATACCTACCTGCACTCATTATATTACACTCATCCATTATATACCTACCTATCTGCACTGACTATATTACACTCATCCAATATATACCTACCTGCACTCACTATATTACACTCATACATTATATACCTACCTGCACTCATTATATTACACTCATCCATGATATACCTACCTGCACTCACTATATTATACTCATACATTATATACCTACCTGCACTCATTATATTACACTCATACATTATATACCTACCTGCACTCATTATATTACACTCATCCATTATATACCTACCTGCACTCATTATATTACACTCATACATTATATACCTACCTGCACTCATTATATTACACTCATACATTATATACCTACCTGCACTCATTATTTTACACTCATACATTATATACCTACCTGCACTAACTATATTACACTCATACATTATATACCTACCTGCACTCATTATATTACACTCATACATTATATACCTACCTGCACTCACTATATTACACTCATCCATTATATACCTACCTGCACTCATTATATTACACTCATACATTATATACCTACCTGCACTCACTATATTACACTCATCCATTATACACCTACCTGCACTCACTATATTACACTCATCCATTATATACCTACCTGCACTCATTATATTACACTCATCCATTATATACCTACCTGCACTCACTATATTACACTCATCCATTATATACCTACCTGCACTCATTATATTACACTCATCCATTATATACCTACCTGCACTCATTATATTACACTCATCCATTATATACCTACCTGCACTCATTATATTACACTCATACATTATATACCTACCTATCTGCACTCACTATATTACACTCATACATTATATACCTACCTGCACTCATTATATTACACTCATACATTATATACCTACATGCACTCATTATATTACACTCATATATTATATACCTACCTGCACTCACTATATTACACTCATCCATTATATACCTACCTGCACTCATTATATTACACTCATACATTATATACCTACATGCACTCATTATATTACACTCATACATTATATACCTACCTGCACTCACTATATTACACTCATCCATTATATACCGACCTGAACTCATTATATTACACTCATCCATTATATACCTACCTGCACTCATTATATTACACTCATCCATTATATACCTACCTGCACTCATTATATTACACTCATATATTATATACCTACCTGCACTCACTATATTACACTCATACATTATATACCTACCCAGTGGCGGACACAGACTGCAAAAGGCCCCTGTGCAGATAATGTGCCAGGGCCCCCCCCCCCCCACCCCGCAAACTTCTCATGGCCGACGGTCCGCTTTCAGCTGCATCGCTGGGTCTCCTAAGTGACCCAACAATGCAGCACTAGCAGCCGGGGCGTCACTAAGGCTGGGTTCACACACACACTATTTACGGACGTAATTTGGGCGTTTTAGCATTGAATTACATCCGAAAATGCGGCTCAAAAGCGTCGGAAAACATCTGCCCATTCATTTGAATGGGTCTTACGATGTTCTGTGCCGATGGTCATTTTTTTTTACGCGCCGCTGTCGAAAGGCGGCGCGTAAAAAACTGCCTGTCACTTCTTCAGATGTAAATGGAGCCGTTTTCCATGGACTCCATGGAAAACCAGCTTCAATTACTTCCGTAGTGGACGCAGCAAAAGACGCCTGCACATGCCATTACGGCTGAAATTACGGTGCTGTTTTCTCCTGAAAACAGCACAGTAATTTCAGCCGTAACAGACGCTGCCGTGTGAACATACCCTCAGGGCTTAAAATGTCCGGGAAATAGCCCCAATACATATGTGTCCGCCCCAAAAAAAAGTGTGTGTATAGGAGACAGCATAGCATATCTATAGCACTACGACCCTATAAACTATGGATAGGATTAGATACAGTGGCTGAGCAGACAGTATCACACATGATAGGATTAGATACAGTGGCTCAGAAGGCAGTATCACACATGATAGGATTAGATACACAGCTCAGCAGACAGTATCACACATGATAGGATTAGATACAGTGGCCCAGCAGACAGTATCACACATGATAGGATTAGATACAGTGGCTCAGCAGACAGTACCACACATGATAGGATTAGATACAGTGGATCAGCAGACAGTACCACACATGATAGGATTAGATACAGTGGCTCAGCAGACAGTATCACACATGATAGGATTAGATACAGTGGCTCAGCAGACAGTACCACACATTATAGGATTAGATACAGTGGCTCAGCAGACAGTATCACACATGATAGGATTAGATACAGTGGCTCAGCAGACAGTATCACACATGATCGGATTAGATATAGGGCCCAGCACAGTATCATACATGATTGGATTAGATACACAGCTCAGCAGACTGTATCACACATGATAGGATTAGATACAGGGCCCAGCTCGCTGACATTGCGGCTCCAGCGCTGGACCCAGGAAAGGTAAGAATAATAATTTTGCTTCTTTATGTGTTACTGATTATTTTTGTGTGTTTGTGTTTTTTTTACAGGTTCGGTTGTTGGACTTCGGATACGAGGACTTCAATGACGGCGTTTTTTTTATTCTCAATAAAATGGTTAATGAGGGTTGTGTTTTTATTTCAATAAAAAAAATTTCTATGTGCTTGTATCTTTTTAAACTTTATTATCACCGCCTTAGTAATGGCCGCTGGCTGATTGACAACCTCCATTACTAAGGCGAGGCTTAATGTTAGCCGGTGCAGAGTCTACACTAACCCCCATTATTACCCCGGTACCCACCGCCACCAGGGGTACTGGGAAGAGCCGGGTACAAACCAGTACCCGACCAGCTGTAGTGACGGGCAGGCACCGGGGTGGCCGCAGGCTGGTAGTATTAGGCTGGGGAAGGCCAAAAACAGTGGCCCTTCCCACCCTTGTAATGCTGCCTGCTGCTGCTGTGTTGTATCTGGCTGGTTATGAAAATTGGGGGGGACCCGACATCGTTCTTTCCAATTATTTTTTAAATGACGTGGCGTCCCCCCCATTTTCATAACCAGCCAGATACAATAAAGCAGCAGCAGCCTAGCATCACCAGGGTAGGAAGGGCCACTGTATCTGGCCTTTCCCCTCCTGATAATACCAGCCTGCGGCCACCCCAGTGGCCGACCATCACTACAGATGGTCAGGTACTGGATCGTACCCGGCTCTTCCCAGCACCCCTGGTGGCGGTGGGTACCGGGGTAATAAAGGGGGTTAGTGTTAGCCTCTGCACCGGCTAACACTAAGCCCTGCCTTAGCAATGGATGCTGTCAATCAGCCGGCGGCCATTACTAAGGCGGTAGTAATATAGTTTAAAAAAAACCACAAAGACATAGAAAAAATATTTTATTGAAATAAAAAAAAAAAACACAACCCTCATTAACCATTTTATTAATGAAAAAAAAAGCTGTCATCGAAGTAGTCCTGGAATCCGCCGTAGTCCAACGACCGAACCTGTAAGAAAACACACAAAAAATGATTAGTAACACATGTGTTAGGGTATGTGCACACACACTAATTACGTCCGGAATTGACGGACGTATTTCGGCCGCAAGTACCGGACCGAACACACTGCAGGGAGCCGGGCTCCTAGCATCATAGTTATGTACGACGCTAGGAGTCCCTGCCTCGCTGCCGGACAACTGTCCGGTACTGAAAACATGATTACAGTACAGGACAGTTGTCCCACAGCGAGGCAGGGACTCCTAGCGTCGTACATAAGTACGACGCTAGGAGCCCGGCTCCCTGCAGTGTGTTCGGTCCGGTACTTGCGGCCGAAATACATCCGTCACTTACGGACGTAATTAGTGTCTGTGCACATACCCTAAGGCTTAGATACAGGGCCCATGTGTGATACTGTCTGTGGGACCCTGTATCTAAGCCTACCACAAGGTAGGCTTAGATACAGGGTCCAGCAGACAGTAATCTTATACAGTATAAGATTACTGTGTGCTGGGGCCCTGTATCTAAACCTACAGTGTGGTAGGCTTAGATACAGGGCCCAGCAGACAGGATCACGCATGGGCCATGTATCTAAGCCTACCATGTGATTGGCTTAGATACAGGGCCCAGCAGACAGCATCACACAATCTGTGATCCTGTCTCATGGGCCCCCTAAGCCTGCTACATCGTAGGCTTAGGGGTTGTGCAGTCCCTAAACATTGATGGCCTATCCTCAGGATAGGCCATCAATAGCTGATGTGTCGCCCGGGACCCGCAAATCAGCTGTTTTGAAGGGGCCGCAGCACTCGTACGAGAGCTGCTTCCCCTTCATTTCACTACTCGCCCACACTGTGAATCGCCGAAACCGATTCACAGTGTGACCGGAATGAAGTGACAGGAATGAAGGGGAGCAGCTCTCGTACGAGTGCTGCGGCCCCTTCAAAACAGCTGATTGGCGGGTCCCAGGAGTCGGACCCCGCCAGTCAGGGCTATCTTACCTTCCTCTTCGGCCGCGGCGGGAGTTCTGTAGTCTCGATGCTGTGCGCGGCGGCATAGCGCTGTGACGTCATGCGCTGCGCACAGCGCCTGACGTCAGGACCTCCGCTGCGATCCGGAACCAGGAAGGTAAGTAAAGTATGTTACTATAGTAACAGGGGCCCGCGGCCCGAGTTACTATAGTAACTTTTTATTGATGTGGTGCGGGGGGCCGTGGGCCCCCCTGGCTTCGGGGCCCGGTCGCAATTGCGACCGCTGCGACCCCTATAGCTACGCCAGTGGTCCACGGGCCTCTGTCTCAGTCCTCAGCATCGCGCAGCTGAGAACTGAGTCGGCCAGCAGAGGAACGGGCCCCCTTCCCACGCGGGGCCCTTGTGCAGCTGCACCGGCTGCACATGCGGTATGTCCGCCCCTGTACCTACCTGCACTCATTATATTACACTCATCCATTATATACCAACCTGCACTCACTATATTACACTCATACATTATATACCTACCTGCACTCACTATATTACACTCATACATTATATACCTACCTGCACTCATTATATTACACTCATACATTATATACCTACCTGCACTCATTATATTACACTCATCCATTATATACCTACCTGCACTCATTATATTACACTCATACATTATATACCTACCTGCACTCATTATATTACACTCATCCATTATATACCTACCTGCACTCATTATATTACACTCATCCATTATATACCTACCTGCACTCACTATATTACACTCATCCATTATATACCTACCTGCACTCACTATATTACACTCATCCATTATATACCTACCTGCACTCATTATATTACACTCATACATTATATACCTACCTGCACTCATTATATTACACTCATCCATTATATACCTACCTGCACTCATTATATTACACTCATCCATTATATACCTACCTGCACTCACTATATTACACTCATCCATTATATACCTACCTGCACTCTTTATATTACACTCATCCATTATATACCTACCTGTACTCATTATATTACACTCATCCATTATATACCTACCTGCACTCACTATATTACACTCATCCATTATATACATACCTGCACTCACTATATTACACTCATACATTATATACCTACCTGCACTCTTTATATTACACTCATCCATTATATACCTACCTGCACTCACTATATTACACTCATCCATTATATACCTACCTGCACTCATTATATTACACTCATACATTATATACCTACCTGCACTCATTATATTACACTCATCCATTATATACCTACCTGCACTCATTATATTACACTCATCCATTATATACCTACCTGCACTCACTATATTACACTCATCCATTATATACCTACCTGCACTCTTTATATTACACTCATCCATTATATACCTACCTGTACTCATTATATTACACTCATCCATTATATACCTACCTGCACTCACTATATTACACTCATCCATTATATACATACCTGCACTCATTATATTACACTCATCCATTATATACCTACCTGCACTCTTTATATTACACTCATCCATTATATACCTACCTGTACTCATTATATTACACTCATCCATTATATACCTACCTGCACTCACTATATTACACTCATACATTATATACCTACCTGCACTCATTATATTACACTCATCCATTATATACCTACCTGCACTCATTATATTACACTCATCCATTATATACCTACCTGCACTCATTATATTACACTCATACATTATATACCTACCTGCACTCATTACATTACACTCATACATTATATACCTACCTGCGCTCACTATATTACACTCATACATTATATACATACCTGCACTCACTATATTACACTCATCCATTATATACCTACCTGAACTCACTATATTACACTCATCCATTATATACCTACCTGCACTCACTATATTACACTCATACATTATATACCTACCTGCACTCACTATATTACACTCATCCATTATATACCTACCTGCACTCACTATATTACACTCATCCATTATATACCTACCTGCACTCATTATATTACACTCATACATTATATACCTACCTGCACTCATTATATTACACTCATACATTATATACCTACCTGCACTCACTATATTACACTCATCCATTATATACCTACCTGCACTCTTTATATTACACTCATCCATTATATACCTACCTGCACTCATTACATTACACTCATACATTATATACCTACCTGCGCTCACTATATTACACTCATACATTATATACATACCTGCACTCACTATATTACACTCATCCATTATATACCTACCTGAACTCACTATATTACACTCATACATTATATACTTACATGCTGGCCCTTTAAGAAACGGCCTGGGCCAGCGCGCACTTGGGATCCGGCTGCCGTGAGCAGGAGACATCAGTGGACGTTAGCGGCCTCGTGGGGGAGGAGGCTGTCAAGCAAGGTACAGGATCCAGCGACGGAGACCACTGGCAGGAGAGGGACCTGTCGCCAGCATTACAATAACTTTACCCCAGTCCTCTGCAGTCCAATCAATATACTTAAAACAGGATGTCAGTCTGTCCTTGATGTTTTTCTTGGAGAGAAGTGGCTTCATTGCAGCTCTTCTTGACACCAGTCCAGACTCCAAAAGCCTTCACCTCACTGTGCGTGCAGATGCACTGACAGATGTCTGAGGAAGCTCTGCACTGCTGTTGAACCGATCCCATAGCTGAATCCTCTTTAGGAGAAGGTCCTGGTACTTGCTGGAATTTTATGGACACCCTGAAGCCTTCTTCATAGCAAATGAACCTCTCTCCTTGAAGTACTGGATGATCCGATAAATGGTTCATTTTGGGGCAATCTTACAAGCAGCAATGTCCTTGCCTGTAAGGCTCTTTTGATGCAAAGCAATGATAAGCAAGTTAACGACATCCACCGGGATCCGTTATATGTCAATGTGGTGATGTATCTAGACGACATCAAGATTTTCTCACCCGCTTTGACTACACATTGGAAACGTGTTCGACAGGCCTTTCAACGGTTGCTGGAGAATAAGCTCTGTGCAAAGTTGAAGTCGGTCTTCCAGAAATCCTCCCTTCCCTTCCTAGATTATATCGTCTCTGACCAGGGATTGAAGATGGACACCAACAAAATATCTGCTGTGTTGAACTGGCTTTGTTCTCAGGGTCTCCGTGCAATTCAACGCTTTCTGGGATTTGCACATTTCTACCGGCAGTTTATTCCCCACTACTCTTCATTACTGGCGCCTATTTCAGCTCTTACAAAGAAAGGAGTGAATGCCAAAAATGAGACCCAAGAGACCAAATTGGCTTTTCTTCAACTCAAACAGTCTGTCTCTGCCGCCCCTATATTGCAGCATCCGGACGTCTCCAAGCAATTCTTCATTGAGGTGGATGCCTCTACTATCGGTGCAGGTGCAGACCTGACGCAAAAAGGTCTTACCGGCAAGACTGTTACCTGCGGCTTCTTCTCCAAGTTCTCCTGCCGAGAAGAATTACTCTTAGAGATCAGGAGCTTCTGGCCATTGAATTGGCATTGGAAGAGTGGAAACATCTGCTAGAAGGGGTCATGCATCCTGTAATTATTTTCAGACCACGAATATTTGGTCTACAGACCGCTCAGCGGTTGAATCCGCGCCAGGCCAGTTGGGCGCTCTGATTTGAAATTCTGTTACATTTCCGTCCTGCCGAAAGGAATACTAAGGCTGACGCTCTGTCTCGGTGATTTGAAATTCATTTGGTTTTTATTTTTCCAAAGTACAATACAAAAGTATACAACATCCCAATGATACAGTCTCACAGTGTTGTATACAGAACACAGAAAAAGCTTGCACCTTTAGATATCAGAAACGTGCCTCGGACGTTGACATACTGACATATTAACAGACAAACAAACATAAAAACAGACATACAAAGAGTGGTGGTGATAAATACAAGCAATTATACATATGAGATGTCAAAAAGGAACAGGATGATGCAGGATACGAAAACCATGTATAAGTTAGCACAGATACATTCACAGAGTGACAGAGTTCTTGCGATGCAGAAGTTGAACATGGGGTAACTCCGTTCAAGGGGCCCATTGAGACAAACACTTCTGCCTGTAACCTTTAGATGTAGCAAAGTGTGATACGTAATAGAAGTGAAGATAAACCCTGTTTAGCACCTCCGAGAGATTCAGAGCCTCAGCTGTTTTCCATCTCTTGGCTATATGGAATCTGGAAGCGATAAGAATATGGCTTATTGGCCACCTATATTCTAGAGGGATCTCATCCATCTGCATATCCAATAAAGCCAATGCAGGGGAAGGTAAAAGTTCTGCTCCCATTAATTCTGATATGTAGCGGAAGATACGCTTCCAGAATGGGTAGACTGATTTACATGTCCACCATAGATGAAATAATGTGCCCCTTGCTCCACATTCCCTCCAACACAACGGAGAAGCCCAGGCTTGCATATGTTGTAACAGGTGTGAGGTACCAACGAAACTGAATTATCCTAATGGCTTCTATATGATTGACACATTTGGATATCCTATGTGAGTGATGTAAAGCAGCCCTCCAGTCCTCCTCCGAGAACTCCCGACCCATATCCGTCTCCCACTGAGACATGTATTTCAATTTGAGAAATGAGCTGTGGGTGTTTAAGGACAAGTAAGCTGAGGCCAAACCTTTCAGCGATGTAATATCCGAATCTGTCTCGGTGATTTGATGCCTCTGATCAAGTGAAACATATTATATTGATCCTTCTCGCATCATTCTGGTGGCTCCAGTCCTACTGAAGGATATCCATCATCGTAAAACCTTTGTTCCCTCAGCCAGAAGAAGGACAGTGCTTTCCTAGGGACATAACCCTAAACTGGCCGGTCACGCAGGTGTGCGTAAAACCAGAGAGCTCATTTCTCGTCAATTTTGGTAGCCAGCCATGGTCCAGGATGTTCAGAACTATGTGGCTTCCTGTTCCTTCTGCTCCCGGAACAAGACCTCCAAGTCCAGACCACCTGGCCTTCTACCTCTTCCAGTCCCTGATTCTCTGTGGCAACATATTGCGATGGACATTGTGAGGGATCTACTCCTTTCACCCGAATGCAATACCATCTGGCAGGTGGTAGATCGCTTCTTCGAAATGGCACATTTTGATCTTTTGTCTTGTTTGCCTTCTGCTCCTCATCTGGCCGGTCTCTTTATACAGCATATATTTCGCCTGCATGTTCTTTCCCATCATATTGTTTCTGACCACGGTGTACAGTTCACCTAAAGATTTTGGAGAGCTCTGTGTGGCCTGCTGGAAGTCAAGTCATATCTTTCTTCTGCATACCATCCACAGTTCAATGGCCAAGTGGAGAGGGTCAACCAGATCCTAGAGAACTTTCTACACCATTTCAGGCAACGTGTCCGCTAGTATCAATTGTATCAGTTATTACAAAATGTTTCTTCACATTTAAGTGTTTTATCTGCTCCTGGGGCGCAATCGCCACCTCCTCAATTTGCTGCCTTCAGTCCTGGATTGCATCTACTACTCCTCCACCTTATAAAGGCGACTCCAGGCCTTGTAGAGGATTAAATCAATGAACAGTCCGTTTTGAGCTTTTAGCGCAGCAATTTACTTACGACCACGCTAAGGTAGCCAACATCTTGTCTCTACTGTCTGGTGAGGCGGCAGGCCTGGGCTTCACCTCTACGGAAAAGGACAACCCCATCATGTTTGTTACCCAAGAATTTTTCACGACTTTTAAAAAAGTCATCATCTGCTTCTTCGTCACTACTCCAGTAGGACAATATGCCATCCAGTTTTACACATTATCCACAGAGTAAGGCCCCATGCACACGACCGAAAAAAACTCAGTTTTTGCGGACCGCAATTGCGGTCCGCAAAAACGGAGCCATCCACTTTCATTGAACTCTGACACCTTTCCGTAGCACTACGGAAGGGTGTCCGTGCCGTGGAAATGTTCCGGGAATTATGGAACATGTCCGTTCTTTTGCATTTTGCGGGCCGTGCTCCCATACTTTGTATGGGAGCACGGCCCGAAAATGCAGAGGTCAGTCGGCGGCGGGCCGTGATTGCGGGCACGGTCGTGTGTGCTTTTGTGGCCAAAAATCTGAATGTGCCTTTTCTTCATTTTGCACAAGATACTATTTTGGCTTTAGGTTTTGAATAATTACCATCTCTCCCTTATCACTCCAAGTTGTCAAGGAAGTCAGAAGCACCATTGTCCTCTCCGTCAATTTGGCTTTCCTTCTTTTTTGATTGATAATGTTTTGGCATTCAATGTAAAAGAGCTGTGGCCTTCAAGTCTGGTGGAAGAGAAAAGCCATAAAAATAGGAAAGAAAAGTACCCCATTTGAAGTTCAAACTAAGACTGACACACTACACACTGCACTAGCGAGACCAGACATTTTCACCCCATCGCAACATGGATAAATTAAAGCAAGTAATGACTTTTTACTTTATTCATTTTTTTTTTATATTACATACACAAAACCTTATCTGCTCCCATATGGTCTAGCGGTTAGGATTCCTGGTTCTCACCCAGGTGGCCCGGGTTCGACTCCCGGTATGGGAATGAGCCTCAATTTAGACTTGAACCTGCATTCGATGGTCGAGTGGGTCAGTTTAATGTTTCTGGATGAAAGTGCTTTTGTGGCCAAAAATCTGAATGTGCCTTTTCTTCATTTTGCACAAGATACTATTTTGGCTTTAGGTTTTGAATAATTACCATCTCTCCCTTATCACTCCAAGTTGTCAAGGAAGTCAGAAGC